>NW_004524748.1:4120396-4121933 GCF_000260255.1 Octodon degus
CGGCCCACGCTGCGCCTGGGCTGGGACTGGTCCCGCCGGCGCAGGGTAGCAGGAAACTCTCCGCACACTCACCGGACCTGGGCTAGGACTGGGTATGGGGGCTCCCGGAACAGGGCAGGAAATCGTACTCGGGGCGGGGTGGGGAGGCACTGCGGAGTGGTGGGGGGCGGCCCGAGGGGCTGGGAGAGGGTCCGGCCCACGCTGTGCCTGGGCTGGAATTGGTCCCGCTGGCACAGGGTAGCAGGAAACTCTCCGCACACTCACCGGACCTGGGCTAGGACTGGGTCTCCACTTTAATATTTAGATTGGAAACGTGTATCAAATTTTTTGGCAGAACCTAAGAATTGTTTATTTTTTATTATTTATTTATTTTGTTTAGTTTTCCATTTTATGTATTTGGTACAGTGTCTCACTATGCAGCTTTGACTCGTAGTGATCTTCCTGTTTTCAGTCTCCTCAATGCTGCGATTATAGGCATGCGCCACCATACCCAGACTGGGTCACTGCTCTGACTGCCCTGGGGGCAGAGCCGGTGTGGTATTCAGAACCAGGGATCAAATCCTTGTCCCTGCGCTTGCCAAAACAGGCACTTAGTCTGCTGAGCTATCTCGGTGGCTGTTGAAGTGTTTACTTACCTTGATAATCTTGCTCTCTCAACCTCTAGGAGCTGAATATGTATCAGTCAGTGGGACAGAATTTGCAATCAAGGTTGTAAATTATGCTGCGTTGAATGCATCATTTGTGAAGGTCCAGTTAACAGTAAGAATACAGCACATCTGCTCCCCAAATTATCAAGAATTTCAAGAGTGTGACAGTAGTAAATTAAACCAAAAGAAAGGCATTGCTAGGCATCTGTTCCTGTACAACTACATAAGAGGAATATTCATTGAATTGGCCTTGAAGCTGTTGGGTATTCGTAACAATTTACATTGAAGTAATCATGATAGTTGTGGTAGCACTCACTTATCCTACAGAACTCTGAATCTCACATTTTTATTTAGTTATAGAGTGGCTTTAGATAAAGAATCAACTGCTGTTTTCTTTACCAGATATCTCTCTTCTAACTCAAGATGAGGATCGATGCAATTAGCAGTAATGCCCAAAATAGTCTTATCATTCCTATCATTGAAAATTATCCTTGCCATTTTGCATAAAGTTATCTTTCTTTCAACTGGCTAAGATCCTGAGCTGGATTCAAGAGACACTGATGAAGTAAAAGAAAAAAATAATTTTTTCTTTGGTATCAACTGAAACTTCTCCTTTAGGTACATAATTATATGCATCCTTCATCACTCAGCCTTTCAAGGTAAGTTAGAAATAATTTATACATTGTTGAAATACTTGCAAATACTTGAAATAAGAGAGAATAAACTCTCCTATATTTCCTAAGTCCAGCTCCTAGACAAAATGCCATTTTTCTGCATGGTTTCTCTAAGATAAATGATGAAGACCCTTTCAGAGCTTTCAATAACAAACAGCCTTCTGACATTGCCAGTTAAACAGAAGACCCAATGCTATTATGGGCTACTGGACTCTT
>NW_004524748.1:4122501-4124736 GCF_000260255.1 Octodon degus
GAGAGAGAGAGAACAAGAAGAAGAAGAAGAAGAAGAAGAAGAAGAAGAAGAAGAAGAAGAAGAAGAAGAAGAAGAAGAAGAAGAAGAAGAAGAAGAGGAAGAAGATGGTAAGGGAATGTAGGTCAGTGCTAAGACCCTGATGTGAGATATATATCTACATCTATATATCTATATATCTAAGATATATATCTGTAGACATAGATATATGAATTATGCTAGCAAAATCATGCAAAGAATTAAGTTTGTACATATTCATTCATACATAAAGTATATCTATATATTTTTCTCTTAATATTTAAATTGAGAGATAGTAAAGGAAAGAATCATAAGTTGTACAGTGATGTTATAACTAAAAAGCTATAAAAATGAATAGCTATGAAACAACATACTCAGTTCTTAAGGCAAAATGCACAATTTGTATTTATTGCCATTTATCTACAGACATAGTGAAAGAACATGTCTTTTTCAAGACAGTGAACCCACAAAGAGAACTAGGGCATTTCCAGATATAATAGCTTAAGAGGGCCAGCAAGATAGCTCAGCAGACTAAGCACCTGATTAGGCAAGCACAGGACCGGGATTCAATCCCTTGTGCCACATGCTGTGCAGGCACCACCCCAGAATGCACCCCGAGCTGACATCAAGACCAGGTGTGGTGCAGCACATCTGTAATCCCGATGCTGGGGAGGCTGAAACAGGAAGATCACTATGAGTCTGAGCTGTGTAGTTAGACTCTGTAGCAAATACAATGAACAAACAAACAAGAAAAACAAATACAGCTTAAGACACAGTGTCTGAAAATCCACAAGGTATGATCTTCTGACATGAAATTTGTTTAAATAAATAAATATAAGCATTAATGTTTAATTATTTGGCCAATCTTGCTTGCCTGTATCTGTTAATATGAGCAATATATTTGATGATGAAAATACATAATACAGTAACCATTGTTGAATTTTTATTCTTGTTTGAAACTCTATCATGTATACTGTTGCTTGTTACTCTGTTTTGTGTCTTTGTTTCTGCTATTTGTTTTTATTGTTTAAAATAGATAAGTATAAAAAATGAATAAATAATTCCAAAAAATATTTCAGGGGTTCATGTCACTGAAGCAATAGAGGCAAATTGTAATATAGATGCTCAGAGTTCTGGATAAGTTATAGGGACAAAAATCAAACATGGATATAGATATTGAATCCATTTCCTTCTGGGCTATGATCTTCTCCTGGAGCATTAGGCTAAGAAACACTTTAATATTTATTTATTTATTTTATTTATTTATTTATTTTTTTTTGAGTGTTCTGATTTATTTCCCTTAACATTATGATCTCCATGTACATCCCTTTTCGTACAAATGATTTAAAGTTTCCGTCTTTCTGGCAGAGTAATACTTCATTTTGTGTAAATACCGTGTTTTCTTTATCCCTTCTTCTGTTGATAGACATATAGGCCACTTCCAAGATTTGCCTTTGTGAGCTGTGCTGATACCAGTGTGGGTGTGCATATGTCACCATAATATGGTATTTTTTTACTTTTCTTTAGGAACATACCTGAGCAGGGAACAGCAGGGTCAAATGGAATTTCGTGTTTTAGGTTTTTGAGAAATCGTCATACTGATGTCCATAAGGATTGTATTAGTTTATATTTCCACCAACAATGAAGAAGTCATGTTTCCCACAGTCTCGCGAGAATTTGTTATCTGATTTCTTCGTGACAGCCATTCTCTATGAGTAAGATGGAATCTCAGTGTTGTTTTAATTTGCATTTCTCTAAAAACTGTTGAACAGCCAGTCCCCCGGTGCGGGCCCCCCGCACATCAGATTATTACCTTATTTTGAGAGCCACCAAGACATTGGTCATCCTAAAGATCATGTGACCAGTGAGACAACACCATCATGTCATCGAGGCCTTTTGAAAGTCCACCTCCCTATAGACCTGATGAATTCAAACCAAATCATTATGCACCAAGCAATGACATATATGGTGGAGAAATGCACGTTCGATGGATGCTGTCTCAGCCAGCCTATTCTTTTTACCCAGAAGATGAAATCCTTCACTTCTACAAATGGACCTCTCCTCCAGGAGTGATATGGATTCTGTCTATGCTCATTATCGTGATGTGCATTGCAGTATTTGCCTGTGTTGCCTCCACACTTGCCTGGGACAGAGCCTATGGAACTGGCCTTCTAGGAAGTGGCATGGTTACCCTTACGGAGGAAGTGGCTTTGGTAGCTA
>NW_004524748.1:4133471-4165866 GCF_000260255.1 Octodon degus
ACCGATGAATGTCCATTTTATATCTGTGTATTCAAAGTGGTTAGAATAGATATATAGTTGCATTCTCTTAATGAATAGAATGATTTGTTCTAAAGGTGTTTGTAAATAGGATCACAAGCCTGCATCTTGTACAGCAATTAACCACTAAGAAGAATATATGCAGTGTATTATTGGAAATTGTACTTCCAATTTGATTTGAAACTGTCTCATTGCTGTTTATCAATAAAACTTTGAAAAAAAAAAAAAAAAAACAGTTCACTGCAGCACAAACCCCAAAGTTTTAGCACCACCATCCTAGGTCTTTAGGATGCTGATTTCTTGATTTGGGTTGGCTCAAGTGCAAGATAATGTGTATTGTCTTGTAGCAATTTTCTGGGACTTTGTAGCTTTTATTGATTTTTCAGAGCTTAACAGTCATTTTCCAAGTTCTGACCCTTAGAATGAAAACTTCTTTATCCAAGGATATTTAAGATAAAAAGCCTCAGCAAAGGTCAGGAATGCTGTGCTGCAGATCGCAATTCCAGGAAAATGTGAGTGGAAGGATGAGTGTAAGAGAAGGTAAGTACAGTGTGACACTTTCCTGTCCAATTCACAAATTCACCAAGACCAATAAAAAATTGTTTGCTATTTACACATGTCCACCAAAAAAAATTGAAGAAAAGTGATCTGCTTGGTAGGTATGTGCCATCTCCCATCTCTCTTTGTTTATTTATTTCCAGCAAAGGATATATGAAATATGACACACTTCTTTGGAGTTGGACGCACTTTTAAACCTCACTGCTAGCATCAAGTGTGGCACCTTTTCTAGGCACAGGCATGGAGAGAAGTGTCAGGTTCCCATACAGGTAAAGCCTAATCTAGGGAGGAGAGAAAATACTTAGGTCGCTCTAGTGTGAGGTCACCTGCGACTCATACCTTAGGAGGGTGTTATAGTAGATCATGTCTAGTTCTGCCTTCTGGAAAAGCAGCCTGTCTATCTGCATTCTGGGTGAGTGTGCTTAGTGGCCTCTATACTGACACTATAAGCATCCTGATGTGAATCTTAATTTATTCATGTATCTTGGTACTTTGAAGTCCTTGGACAAATTGCATTAAACACAAGGTATAAGAAAGAATGTTATGGTTCCACCTCCAGGAACTAGGCAACAGTGTTAAAGGTGCACCAATGACTCACAGGTACAAATATATTTTATTCAACTTGGCCTTTTGAAAATGAATGTGGAGGAGAGAAAGGCCTTAAAATGCTACCATTTGTGTGAGCGTATGTGTGTGTGTTTGTGTGCATGTTCCTCTGTGTGTGTGTTTTCTTTTCTTTTGAGTTAAAGTAGATTTAAAAATGGTTATTCATGAATAAATTCATGATTTAGTGCCTAGCAAGAGCTATACTTAAACCCTGCACATAAATTTTAAGTGATAAAAATTTTACATCAATTTGAGACAAAACTTGAATTTCCCAGAGGTCACTTTGCTCAATGCTTACTTTATTAAAAGATGTTTGAAAACATACTTTTTTACTCCTCTAAACTATTTTGGGGTCCTCATGACTCAAACATCCTTCTGCAAGCTTCTATTTTAAGTACAGAACATTGAACCCAGAGCCTTCTGTATGCTAGTAAAAAGCTCTACCTTGCATAGACAACCTCATCTCTTTTTATTTCTTTAATTTGAAACAGTCTCACAGCATCACTCAGGGTGGCTTTAAACTTATGTCTCTACTGCTTCGAACCCCAGTGTGAACTGCAACACTGTATCCCAAGTGCTGGATTCTTCTGTAGGTTTGAATAAAGGAATAGCGAAGCTTGGAACACTGTGAGAGATACTGTAGATTATTGAGATTGTTGGAGTAACTATTGCTTATTAGTAGTCAAAACAGTGCAAAGATTACAATTACATTATGGATAAAATTGGCAAAAGAAGGCCTTGGTAATAGAAGGCTGGGCAGTCACAGCCTTTCTATATATTGTATAGAAATATTATAAATTCAGCATAATACTAATACAGTCATACTTTGGTAATCAACCGCTTTGCAACTAGTCAAATTTAATATTTAAGGAATTTGGACATTAAAATTATGTCCTAAGCACTCCTCATTTGCTTGGTGTCCATTGACGAGCTAGAACAAAGTGAAATTAAGTTTCTGCATGGCTCAGTACTTACCCCAGCCATAACTTTAAAGTTTTACTCATTGTTCTTGGTAGTCACAGAGGAAAATTATAATGAGGACAGCACTGTCACTGTCTTAATTTCCTTTTGCTGCAATAGCATATTGCCACAGATTATTGACTTCAAGGCACACACATTATTATCATCTTAAAATTTTAGGCATTAAGTCCTAAGATTAACCTCCTTGGAATAAGGTCGTTGTACTGAGGTGCTTGCCCTTTCTGAAGACTTCAGGAGAGAAGCTATCTCTTGGACGGTCCTTTGCTAGGTGCTGGCCACATTCCTTCATCCTGGTCTTATATCAGTGGCCTTTTCTCCCCCTGATTCCACAGTTGCAGTTCCTACTCTGTGCTTTCCTCCCCTTTGTTTAATCTTTCAATGACTCTGTAAATACAGTCCACTCACACAGGTAATCCAGGATAATCTTATCTCAATCTCTTTAATTTATTCATTTCTGCAAAGGCCTTCTTTATTGCTGAAAAACAGCATAATGTAGAGGTTCTGGGCTGTTATTCTGTCTTGTACATAGTCCAAATTCTGAAAAATAAACTATAACCCCTACAGTTTTCTATAGGGCAAAAAGCAGGTCAATTTCATATTTGATTTGAGTTAGATAATATCAACTATTTTCTTATAAACTGTATTTAAATACTGAGGAGTAGTCAGTTCTTAGCAAATTTCCCTTTCACACATCTAATTGTTGGCTCTGAATGTCTCTTTAACTGAATTTATTAGGAGATAGAAAATCAATGAAAGAGTCTGCAGGGTAAACTTCCCTAACGGGAAAATATCGTTCTGTCATACGGTACTCTTAAACTAAGAAATATATAATTATGATCTCTACTTCCTTAAGCACAGAACTATCAACAACTAAATGTTATCGAACTATGAATAACTAAATCTAAAAGACACCATCCCACAGACTTGAAGTTTTACTTGTTCTGTGATGCGCTTCATCTCCTTACCTATCTTTATGTCTTCTAACCTTTCTTCCATTTACTCACCATCCTTTCTCCTTTTGCAAGGAGAAATATTCCTTCTGAGTTTCTCATGATATTTACAATTCAATCTAACTGAAATTCCCAGTCAAATATTTTCTACATTAGAAAGTGCATTTTATAGATCTATTTAGTTTGATTTCAGTGGAATAAATTGTATTTCTTAGCATCATAAAACCTAGGTGCAAACCATGATGATCCACACTCCCTAGCTTATTCCTTTCAGATTAGGGTTGAATTTCTTCTTCTTTACTATTCTTGGAAAGTGACAAAAATTTAAGAGGTGGACACTGATTGAAGTGTGTCAGTCAATCATGGGTGTAGAACCCAGGGATGACATCTATCTTTTGATCTTTTAATCTCTCTCTCTCTCTCTCTCTCTCTCTCTCTCTCTCTCTCTCTCTCTACTGTCTCTCCCTCTTTCTTCTCTTTCTCTCCCTCCCTCCCTCTCACTGTTTTCGAGACACAATTAGATAAATAACTTTTCTCCACAACATGGTCTTTTGATTTCATAATAGGTCAAAAAGAGTAAGAATCTGAATCCACAAACCCAATTAAACCTTTCCTCCATTACACTGATATTAACAGGTACTTTTTCAAAGCTATGAAAAAGTAAGAAAGACTCCTCCCAAAATTAAATGTTTTAGAACAATAGAGCTGTGACATATGACAGAAAAACAGAGGGTTTCATAATAGAACATTTTTTTCTGAAATCTTACCTAGGTTATACTTCATTGGGGTGTTTTTTTTCCCCCTTGTAGTCTGTATGTTAGAAATTTTAATTCTTTTTAATCTTAAGCTTCCAGTTTAGATAGATAAAATCTTTCTGTGTGTTTATTCTTTAATTAACAATAGAATTTGGTTCAAACTGCAGACTACTTTGTACTTGCTGTTGACATATTAACTAAACTTTTAAAAGAATAATTGATTGTAGATTGCCTTCTTTGTGAAATAAGGAATAAGCCTAGAATAGTGTTATATGCCTAGAATTCCTGCTACTCAGGAGCCTGAGGCAGGAGGCTAGCACACTATATACCAGCCCAAGCAATTAGGAACCCATTGAAGCCCTTTTTAAAGATAAAAAGTGCTAAAGATGCAACTGAGATTAACTCCTCAGTCATAAAATCAAAATAAAACACAAAATCCTCCATGGTGCTTTTGCAGAACCAGCACAAAATGCTGAAGGAAGACCCTTCTCTATATAGCGGACACTTCATTCTGTTCGGTAGTTTGGTCTAATTCTTTTTTTTTTTTAATGTAAACCAAAGCTATTTATTTATTTATTTATCAAACCAAATTGGTAGGTCAGTTTCAATAATTAACACATCGCATACATTCTTCTTAGTGGTTAATTGCTGTTCAACATGCGGACATGATATCCTATTTACAAACACTATTAGAACAAATCACTTTATTCATTAAGAGAATGTAACTATATATCTATCCTAATCATTTTGAATACACAAATACAAAATGGACATTCATCCGTATTGCCTATTTTTGTTTAGTTTTGTTATTTGAATATTATAGGTGTCTTAGCTCAGCAAAATATTCTAAAAGAGTCCAGTAGTCCATAATAGTATTGGGTCTTCCACCTCACTGGCAATGTCAGAAATTGTTGACCTGAGTCCCCTACAGCTCAACATAACAGCATGTCTTTACTTCTTATACTTCGTTGTTATAATTTTTTCTGTATGAGCATTTGTTTCAATTTAAGTCATATCACTTATATGTAATTACCTTGACTATTAACTTTTGGGGTGTTTCTAAATGTTGATCTCATGCAATTCTACCAAACATATTTACATGAATATTAACTGGTTATAGAGAGTGCTTAATAAAATGAAGAAGCTATTATTCTCATAGATCAGAAATGTTTTAAAAAGTGATTAAGAATATTCAGAATATTACAACATTATTTAGAATATTACAGAGCAAAATTGCAAGGCAATTGTCCCCTGTGCCAATTCTCTCTATCAAAATTATACTGTTTCTCACTGTAATCATTGACTATAGGTTTTTCATTAATAAAGCTACATGATGACAAGTGTTTTCAAACAAACACTTAGAAAAATTCCTAAATACTTAAAAAATTGAAGTCAGATTACAATAGATAGCTCAGTGACAAAGGAGGAGCCATTAAGAATAACAGAGAAGGAAATGGAAAATTGCCTTTTTTAAAAACATAAAACCAATATAGAGAGGTTAATACATGACAAGAGATGCTTATTAATTAATGGATGCTTTAAAAAAAATAGCAGCTACACCCAGGCATGATAGCACATGCTTATGATCCCAGCTATTTGAAAAGTGGAGCCAGTACATCATGCACATGATTAAGGGTACTCTGAGCAATGTAGTGACTCAGACTCTGTCTCAAAAGAAAATAATAAAAGGACTGTAGCTGTAGCTTATTGCAAAGGTCACAGATTCTACCTCCAGTACTCCAAGAGCAGGAACAAACATGATGGAAAAAGCAGGATTCTTTTCTTCGTAAGATAATTTCATGATAATTGAGACCTCAGTTAAAATTGTCCCCTCTTATATTACTGGGACTGGGACCTTGAAGACAGTGAACATGGGATTCTAACAGTAATGGATTTCTTTCACTTGATCATTACTCACATGGAATGTTTGCTGGATCTCTAACTGGGAACCTGAACAGTATTTGGCCATTTTACACAGATTTGTTGAAAGTATTGACTATTCTCATAAAAGTCCACTGGCGAGTCCAAAGTCCACGCTCAAGGAGCTCATGAGACTCCGGACTGTAAAAGCATGAGATGGAATGCAAGAGTTTTTACTTGGAATTTGCGGAGAGAGATATCTGGAGAGAGATATCTAGCTCAAATGGTCATCGAGGAGCAGGAATGGAGCCACACAGAAATTCTTAGAGCTTTGGTAAAAAGTAATTCTTACAATTCATAAAATAGTACCTTTATTATTTAAAAATATTTTAGTTTTTCCATATATGCCATGCTAGACAATTTAAAAAAAAAATATCCATTAGTGCATTAATAGTACATAATAGCTCATTTAGCCATCAGAATGTAGAGATAAATAATTTTGCTTTGTATATTACAATTTTAACTCATGTTCTTGTACACACATTATTTTAAATATATATTGCTTATTAATATCATAGTTTTTACTAGATTTTTTTAATCTTTAGACTACCTAAACAAATTAACTTATTTTGTTGTCATCAATCTTTAATAAAGGGCAGGGGAGATAGCTCAGTAGAATAAGCACCTGCCTGGCAAGCACAGGGTCATGAGTTCAATCCCTGGTACAAAAAAAAAAAAAAAAAACCAAACAAACAAACAAAAAAGACAACTTTAATAAAATGACTAGTACTATAACAACCACTGTTCAATATCTATCATATTTATTTATTTATTTGGTACAAAGGTTTGCTATGCGGCTTGGATTCCTAGTGATCCTACTGTCTCAGCCTCTCCAGCGCTGTGATTACAGACATGCACCACCATACCAGGTTCAGTGTCTGGCACATGAGGTACCAGGGATCAAACCCCGGTCCTTACTCTTGCCAGGCAGGTGCTTAGACCATTGAGCTATCTCCCCGGTCTCCTCCCCAACTTTTTTTTTTTTTTTTAAACTGTGTAGTATGTTTTTAACATCTTATCTGTTATTTTTTCTAGTATCTTTAAAATAAAAATATAAAAACAAAATATTTTAAATGTTTAAAGTAAACGAACTAATCATTAATTTAACTCATATTTTTAGGGCCGGCCAAATCGCTCAGCACCTGCAAGCAGGCTCAGGGGCCAGAGGTTTGATCCCCAGGCCTGTCATGCTGGCCCGGGCTCCCAGGGCGCACTGAGACAGCAATTGAGACTGTGGGTGGTGGCACGCGCCTGTAATCCCAGCTCTTAGGAGGCTGCAAACAGGCGGATCACTACGAATCCGATCTAGTAGTGAGATCCTGAACACCCTTTATACCCTTCCCTAAAATACAAATAATAATAATAATAATAACTCATTTAAAACTTCGCTAGGTCAAGTGTTGCGATTCATGGACAATGTTGGCATATTTTTGAATGCTGCTAAATATTTTTGTCATTTTTCTCATGTAAGAATAAGAACGGAATGTTATCACTGAAATTCTCTTCAAATGCAAAGTCAGTATGCAGCTGTGCACTTCTTTTGCAATGAGCAATTTTAAGCAATCGTGCTAAAAATAATTTTTTAAAATAAAATCTTATGAAGATAAGGGATTGCCCTTGCTTAAACATCCCAAACCTCTTAAAGTCAAGAATGAAGGTAAAGAAGTATTAATAACCACCATGCCAATAATAATAATCGTAACAAAGTATCAGTTAATGACAATATTTACACATGGCTTCAGCCACTTTATCACATTCATTCTTCAAGAGGACCAAAAACAAATGATGCACAAAAAAGGAATAAAAATATTTTAGTAGAGAAGAAGAAAATGCAAGTAGGATGAGAAGTGGGAAAAAAATAAAAATAAAAATAAAAAATAAAATAATAATAATAATAATAATAATAATAAAACGTTGGAGCATAGGCGGGAGAACATCTGCGTCCAAAAGTTTAGCACAGCTGGTGCTCTTGGATTTACACCGCAGAAGCCCCGACTGAGCTTCTCCGTGGCGCCCTCCCGCCAGGCTCAGGCGCGTGGTCTCTGCTCACAGCTGCCCTGTGGAGCCAAGCGCAGCGAGGAGAAAGGCATCAATTACTCCCCACTCAACTCGCAGAGCCACTGCTGGCCTCTGGAAGCGTGGATGGCTCCCTAAGAGTTGAATGAAAGTTAGGGGCGTGTAATTGAGGGCAGAAGGGAGGCCGAGCGAGAAATGATTGATTGGTTTGAACTCCAGTATTCTTCCTGAACTAATGGACTTCAACGCAGCCCAAGTGGCCCCTGGAGAGCTGGGATCCTATTTTCTGTAATTTCGGCCTCTATGTGTAGCATTTTCATGTATCCACTTGTTTATAGAATATCCATCTACTATATTTTTTAATCTACTTTTAACTAATTCTTGAAGTTAAAACATTTACTTTGTAATTCACACACACAAAATTAGATGGCCTGAAAGACAGTCTTCTATGATCAAAGAACAATAGCTTGGTTCTCAAAAATAGAATGCCATACATAGTCTTCTGTGTTCCACCCTAGCGTTCTCTTTTTTATAAGATGCTAAAGTGCTGAAACTCTGTATAGCTGGTTATCTTAAAATATTTGCTGATGGATCCGCATTACAATAACAACCATTACTTTTAACAGAAAATGTGGTTTTCTGATACTTGTGTAGCCTAAGCATACCTCAATTAAGTAAAACTATATATTGGTTTACTTAGTAAAGAGAGCTATCTTTGACACAATTTGCACATACATGGCTGGTACTTTGATGAAAATCTGTCTTCCTCACTAAATTTTTTACTCTATTTATACTCAACCTTAGCTATTTTATACTTATTTGGATGCTTATTCCTAACATTAAGGATGGATTTATTAATATGAATCAATTAAGAAAACAAATATTGTATTATTTTGGTACCTTTACACACAGACCAATTGCTGATGGATCTTTGCTTTAAAAATTTATTTCATGTATGCAATTATTTGGAGACAGGAAAAATTCTGGAAAAACATATTTGAAGTCATTAGTTAAATAAGGACAGGAAATGGGTCTATTTCTTTCTAAAGGAGAGTCATTCTTTCAGAGAGATTCATTTATAACAACCGAAGCAAGCTCTGGAAGCCTGATCTGTCTTAATTAATGAAGATATGGCAGTCTGTCTTAATTAATGAAGCCCAAAATCATTAGAAGTACCAGGGTTCAACATTTCAAAAAGAAAATAAATTATGCTCTGTTATCTTTGAAGTATAACCGTACTTGCAGATCACATGGATATTTTTACATGACTCACAGATAATACAAGGGGAAAAGGCAATTTTGAGGCAACATCTTTCATAAGCAGTGTTTTATTATTTTTCAAATTTTAGTAACGTGTTAGCAAATTGAAGCAAGTGTTAAAAACGGTATTGGTGTTTGTTTCTCTATTTTGATGGTGTTTCCTAAATTGAAGCCTGCCACTGATTCCCAAACATCGCAGGCCATTTTTAAATTCTCATTTTGTTTTTTTATGACTGTTCAAAAGCTAAATTCTCATTGTCTTTCTCACACTGGGCACTCTTCCAGGTGTCTCTTTATTCTTCCCTACACGTTTTGTGTAGGCTTGGTTTCCATAGACACCGCACCTATGATATCCCTAGCAACTATTCTCAATATTTTTTTTTTCTTTCAGCAAGACAATGTCACCATTTACAGATGAAATTGCATCCCATCGTTTTAGTGGATGCATAACAGGTGCTTTCATCTTCTAACTTTAATACTAAAAATTTTAAGAGATGTATTGATTGTACCAAGTTGCTGCACTGTCCTATGCTGTACACTGTTTTATTTTATTTTATTTTAGCACTTACAGTCTCCAGTGTTTTCCAGAGTGTGAACTGCTTTGGAGCTATGCAAATATTTATCAGTGTAACTCTCCAATTGTTTTAGAAGGATCTAAGAGCACATAAGCTTTCAACTACAGCAAAAACTGAAATAAATGGTACAACTACAAGCAGGACCCGCTGCACAGTAGGCAGCTTCATTTATAGTCACTTTAAGTTAATTTGTCTCAGTTCAATGTAATCTTACACATAACACTGACTCTTCAATTCAATGTAATCTTACATATTTCTACAAACAGCAAGTAGAATAGTAAGCCTATGTTTTATTAGCACAGCACTATTCTTGGTATGATAGATATGAATAGATATAGATGATGTAGACATTTTGATACAAAATTTTAATTAACTATCAGGCAAAACTGGCATGGAAAAATTTCAACTATTTCCTAAAGTGATACTTTTGCCACCAAAAATTATAAACCAAATGCTGCGTTACACATATGATGCTGAGAATGATGCTGAATAGGGACATTTGGAGTGAGTCACCGAGCAGCTGAAATTGGAAATGTGCCACACATATGGGTTAGTGTAACCTGCTGTCAATCGCTGCTGTTAAAGACAAGCCAGTCTCGTTCATTATGCGAACAAAGGCAAAATGGCAGCAAATCGGGAGAAAACTGCAAGGACAGACTGATGCTTGGGAAGGCTTTTGTGACAATGTGGAAAGTGCTCCTGTGAGGGGATGGTGCGGTGAGGTTCATGGCCAAAGTGCAGTGGAAGTCACTTTATGGTAGCTTCACATGTTTGTGCGAATAAATTTAAAAAGTATCTTGTATATTATCTTAGACTTAAGAAACATTCCTTATAAGATCATCTCAATTTAGAAACCACAGATAGATATTCTAGCTGTATTTTTTTTCTGTTAAATCTCCCCTGCTCTTCAAAACAAACTTGTGAAACACACACACACACACACACACACACACACACACTTATTAAATGTAGCTCTTTATTATGTCAGTGCTCTATATCTCCCTTTGCAGTGATCAGATTCATTTATTAACAACACACAGCTTTTTTCTATAACACGATTATAACACCTAATCGATCTGAAATTCATGAATCTGTGATCTTTTAGGAATTCATTTAAGCACCAGTCAATAAAGAAAAAAAGAAGTATCTAGGTAAGAAAAATTGATGTCATTAGCTCAATTAATGGAACAGCCTGCATACTTATTCAAAGTTTGTCTTCAGTATGATATTTGGATCTACTATTTGTGATCCACTTAATTTTTATATGCGGGACTACTTTCCTTGAAGCCCAATAAGCAACACACTGATAAAGGGAGGAAAAGCTGTGCAAGGGAGGTCAAGCAGGTTACAAACAGCAAGTAGAATAGTAAGCCTATGTTTTATATACAAATAATTTTAAAGAATTCACATTCCATGAAAAATTTTATAACAAAAATGTAGGACTGATTTTAAAATGCCTATTATGCTAGAGTATAAGTAATTAATGAGTACGTTATACTGTGTAGCTAACAAATTACATTAGATGTTAGTTATTCTTAGTAACTGAGTATTCTGAGTTGTACAGTAATAGAGTTAGAAAAGTCATGTGCTTCTTCGCGTATACAGTCAATCAAAAAATGGTGCTGAGGTTTGCTGTACTAGGTTGTATTTGGTTGCTTGCAGGAGAGCCTGGCTTCCCTCGACTGTAGTTATCTTTATCTGACTCCATCATGTATAACTTATTTACAGAGCAGTAATAGCCTGGTAGTAAGACACAGCACCTGCAAGAATGCTGCGTGAATGAGTGGGCAGTGGCTGGGGTCGCCGATTGCTGCTTTATGGTGCTAGACTCTGCTCAGGCATCGACTTAGGGAGGAGGGCACTGCACAGTTCTCACACAGAGCTACAAAGGCACAGTCTGTCTTCTGGACCTCTAGAAACGTCCCTGATAGGTGAAGCTATGAATTTGTATTCTCCAAGGCGAAAACTAGAAAATAATTCCTGCAAATAAAATCTGACTTTCTGTAAAGAAGGTAGAATTTTTTATAAATAGCAGATAACTTCCCACCAGGTTATCTGATATTTGTATCTTATAATAACACAATCTTTGGAAGAAAACTTTTAAAAGATTGAAAGAACATTATATATTCATGACATTTAAAACCTCGCATTTGCAAGAGAGAATTTTTATATTTATAGAAAATAAAAATAATTGTTTGATACACTTACAGTGGCCTTAAGTAATTCACCTAGGGTTGATAGTAGTTGGAGCCCCTGGAAGCCACTACAATAATAAGATAAAACACATGAGGATGAACTTTAAATATTGTCATTTTGCCTCTTCAATGTTTTAATGACAATACAATATGTAGATGGGCAAAAAATGTTAGTATCAGGCCAGTCAGATACCTTAGCAGATTAAAGCACCTGCTTAGGCAGATGCGGAGGCTGGGGTTCAACACCTGGCCTGCTGTGCTGGTCCGGCTGTGCTGAGACTATGACTGACACTGGGCATGGTGGTGCATGTCTGTAATCCCAGGGAATGGGAGGCTGAAAAACAGGAAGGATCTCTACAAGTCCGTTCTGTGTAGTGAGACCCTGTAGACTCTGTACTAAAGACATAAAAAAAAAGTTAGTGTCATCTCAAAATACTCAATGTTGCATCTAAACTCATAAGTCAACATGTAAATAAGAAAAATTGAAAGAATCATGTTATGAATAACTGAATAAATATGACACTGAGGATATAATTTGCTCTTTATTATAGGTGAAGCTTCATGATAAGGAACACTTCAAATGTGCTAACACACGAATCTTCACAGTTTTCTGTATCTGCCATGACCTGCCTTTACTAAACGCAGTGAACATTATTTCACATCGTTATAGGCCCATTGTAAAATTATGCTCAACTACTATAATTTTTATTGTTGCCTTTAAATTAAAATCTTCATAAAAATACTATAAGGGAATTTTGAATTTCTGATCTCAGCTCATATTTTGCTAGTAATCATATTTTTGGTTTGAGTAAGAAGATTCAAATAAAAGCTTTTTATCTGATTTATGCCTTGCAGGTAAGCTTTTTCATTATATTTGTGAAAGCAGGAAACTATAAAGTTCAACTTACCCAAAATATTCTTTACTAATTTCTTATTAATCCAGTTGTAACTACATGATTCATAAACAGCTACATCATATGCATTACACAAACAAAAACCTGTTTTTAGGTGCTCTGCAATACTGCCAGTTCATATCTTGGAAGCTAGACACTGTGATGTCTTATGTACAAATCACTGAAAGGGATTGAATATCATTCAAAAGCAGTGACGAGCTAGCAATGTGATCATTGTCGCTTTCATTCACAAATTCAAGACGTAGATGTAATACTGATATGCCATGCATTCAATGTGATGAAAAAATAATTCTGTGCAATCTGAAAAAAATGTAATTAATGTAATGATATTACTCCTTTCTAAACATTATTATAGAAGCCTGTGCCTGTGGAAGGGGACTAGGTTCTTGTTCTCAATAATCCTATCCAGAGACCAGGTCCAGTCCATCCTAGTTATGCAGGTTTTCTTTAAACAAAGAAAATAAAGGGGTCCTTGATAATTTCAACTTGTCTTTTTTCCCCAGTTGACAAGGTACTAAACAATAGGAACATGGTGACTACTTCTTCCCTGACTTCTATGCATGAAAAACAAAAACACTCTTTTTAAAAAATTTAAGTAGATTTGTTTCTGAAAAAATAATGGAAAAACTGAAAGTCTCTTGGTGAATTACTTAGCCCAAAATATCTGAAAAATAGTGGGTTAGTCTTGTCTGATTTTAATGTAGCATTGTCAGAAGTCCATCAAAGTGCTCAGGGCTCGGCATGTCATGCCTTCTGCTGTCTTCCTTTTTACCACCTCAAATAGGATATGCATGTATCAAAGGTTCAATAGTGAAGTGTGTAATGCAGAGTTTACTCGCAAAAGTATGCATCAGAGGAAGGTTGCCTTCACAATGAACAATAGCAGGATGTTGTTCTGAAAATTCCTGTGATGAAAGAGCCTATTTAATTATGTTTACCTTGATCCCCAAACACTAACCAAAAAATAAATTTTCCCAGTGAAGATACTACTTCACAGAATGCTCTTTGTTATACTCTGTTCTCAAGTAATAGGAATATAATTTCATGAGTTATCATGTAACAAATATACTGTGATATATACCTTTATTTAAAACTTCTAAGTTATGTCAAAATGGTCTTCATTTTTCATCTCACTGTGGAGTTAGTGAGGAATTTCAATTCTGAGCTCTTTTGTCAAACAATCCTAAAAAAATACCGTTTCCAGCGAGTGACATAAGCCAACTGTATTAGCTGGTCATCTACAGCCTCTTGTGAGGTACTTAGTACCATGGTGGTTGTCTTAGTTACTCTTCTCTCATTGCTGGGACAAATACCCGACACACAAAATGAAGGAAGGAAAGGTTTATTTAGCTCACAGTTACTGGAGGTTTCAGTCCATACTCAGCTGGGTCCAACACAGAGCAGCACATAGCAGAGGGCAACTTTCATGGGGAGGGCAAAGAACAAGAGTGCCAGGGAGGGGTAGCAGCAGCTCAAGCAGCTAGCTTCTCTTCTCACCTTACATTGTAATGCAAATTACCTGCCCTAGAGTAGGGGAAGTACTCACACCTATGGGTACTTCCCAGTACTTACCTACCTATGGATAATCCCAGCAGTACTAAAACCCATAATCCCTGCCTTGGATCACACATAATCCCAGTGGATCATGAGTTGACACAAACTCTAGAAGTCCTCACCCCACGACTGCATGAGGCTTTGGGGGAACAACGAGACACAAACCATAACAGTGGTCTCCATTGGCAGCTCCCACACAGGCATAACTCAAATTTTAACAATTACGACTTGATAGCTAAAGAATGGTTAAGCCAGTAGTAACATACTAAATGAATTAAAAGATAAAATACCCAAATAAAAAGTTAGTGCTTCATTAATTAATGCACTCCTAATAAACACTGATTGAATAATAGCTATAAAATAAAAATTGAGAATTACTAAGACAAAAGTAAATAAAATATCAAAATCTTAATAATTTCTTTTGTAGAAATAGAAAAGCTCATTCTAAATTTCTAGTAAAATCTCAAGGGACATTAAATAAATAAAACTATCTTTTGAAAAAGAACAAAGCTTGATTTACACTTTGTGATTTCATTTTTTTAATTTTCATTAGTCCATAAGGGTTACCCTCATCAGAGGGAACTGGAACATGCACATAGGATGTCTCAACTCCTTTGCTTTCTGCCCTCTCTGTACTCCACTTTTATTTTTTCAGCATCAGATTCATTTAGTTATCTTATAAGACCTATAAACTTAATTTATCATATATCCAAGCTGAAAATCAGAATAATGGACCAAAGAACATGTAAGACAATTGTACTAAGTCAAATGTAATTTTAGATACTTTGTCCAAAATGGGTTATGATACTTTTATTCTTTCTCTTTTTTCCTTATTATATCTTTTATTTTATAACACATATATGTATTATAATGTGATGTATAATATATGATCATGTATTATTTGCAATATATATATATATATATATATATATATATATATATATAATTTGCATCATACGTAGTTAAAACAAGCATGACCTGGAGCTGGCTCTGGATGGTCTCTTTCCACAGGCATATAATTCTCTACCAAAATTCAGATTAACTTTTCTTCAGATTGCACAGAAATTATTCTTTTATCACCCTGACTGCATGGAATACCGGAGTATTAAGTATAAATCTAGAATTTATGAATGAAAATGGTAATGATGTGATTGCTTGCTCCTTGTTGATTTCTGAATGATTTTCAATCCCAGAGTGATTTGTAAATCAGACACTGAGGCATATAACCTTCATGATATAAAGTGGAAGTCCTACAGCAAGCTCCTGAAGATGTGCGCAAGCTGACCATTTGTCAGTGGATGAATGGATTATCAAAATGTGACCTACTCATACACTGGAGTCCCATTTCACCTTAACACTGATAGAAATTTTGACACAAACGACACTTGGATAAACCCAGAACATCACAGTAAGTGAAATGAGCTCATTATCCAATGCACATTCTGTATAATTCTACATGTATCACATACTTAGATTACATATGTAGGGTAAGCACTCAATAGTAGACAGAAACAGAGCCAACACTTTAACACACATATCTTTACCTCTTTGATTTCCAATATTGTGTTTAAAATACACATTGGAGAAAAGATAGTATTTTTTCTAGAAAAAATTAAATGTCTACATAGAGATGAATGAATTTGGATGACTATCTCTTACTAATTGCAAAAATTATGGAAAAATTGAACACATTGAGAGAGTGAACATGAAGCTAGTAGAAGAACTCATAGGATAGAATGTAGGGAAAAAAAAGTAGAGATTTTTGAATAAGATTCCAGAAGCACAGTAAACAAAAACAGAAAGTAGGAAACATTCCAGCAAGCTAAAATTTTGCTCTCAAAAAGGAACAATAGAGCAAAGAGACAATGATGCAATAGGACAATGTGGGGGACCAGGGGAATATTAAGGCCCAATTGGCATCTTGCATGAGCAAGACGGGAAGGGCATTACATTGCAGTTCTAGTCGAAGTCTTTATGGTAAGGTTTATACAGCTGAGATTAAGTTGTTTACCTAGGCATGTGCTAAATGGATATTGAAAGCAGCTGAATCCTGTGCTACTTTAAATGTCTGTACCTGTGTTTGAGTGATTATAGGCAGGAGGAGGTACCAGAAACTCAGACTCCTCTACCAACTGAGAGGCAAGAGCCTACAAGTTGCCTACGTGTTAAACTATCTCTGTGTCTCTTCCTCATACATCTACCTTTGCTCTGGGTCAAGGTGACAAACTAGCAAGACTAAGTCCCTGCAAGTGGTGCTCAGGATGAGGAAAGCTCTGAAGAGTTGGCTGGTTTCCCATGAGGCATGTTTTGGGAAGGCCTGGAACTGCCTTTCCTGATATGACAAAATGTTTACAACCTATATGTTGGAGAATGAATTGATATCCAGAATATACACAGAATTTCAAGAGCTGAATTACAAAATACTGATAATTCCATTGAAATATGAATCTAAATAGACATTCTTTGAGAGAATATGTAGAAATGGATAGCAGGTTTATGAAAAAAAGTATCATTAAATATGAGAAAAATAAAAATCAAAACCACAATGAAGGGCTGGAGAGATAGCTCGGTGGTCTAAGGGCCTGCCTGACAAACGTAAGGACCTGTGTTCAATCCCTAGTTCCACATACCATGCTGGTCCTGGAACCCCGAGAAGACCACACTGGCCACTGAAAATGAGCATGGTGGTACATGCCTGCAATCCCAGTGCTGGGGAGGCTGAGACTGGAGAGTCACTATGAGTCCAAGCTGAATAGTGAGATACCATACCAAATTAATAAATATTTTCTTTTAAAAAATTAAAACATAAAACAAAAATCAATGAGATACAACTACAGAAAAGAACTGTCACACACTGTTGATAGGAATGTAAGTCAGTATAGCCATTATAGAAGCAGAATGGAGTTTTTTCAAAATTTAGAAGTAGTACTGCTAATACAATTCAACAATCTTCCTGTTGGGTAATTCTGAGGAAATAAAAATCTGAGTGTTTATCAATGGATGCATGGATAAAGAAAAAATGTCACATACACATCATGGAATAGTATTCAGCCTTAAAAGGAATGGAATTCTGTTATTTTTACAACACAGATGAGCTAGCAATTATTCTATTAAGTAAAATGAACTTGGCATAGAGAAACAAGTACTATATGATTATTCGTATTGCTCATGGTGCAATTTGGTATTAGGAAGAAAACGCTCATTACAGAGAAGCATAGGGAGGAAGAAGGAATGGGGTGGAGTCCACCAATGAGCCCTGAGCTAAGGTTAAGATGACTGAGGCATCCTCATTGCAGGAGTGTATGGCTAAATAGGATGCATTCTGTATTTTAAGTAGCTACAAGAAAGAATTATGAATGTTATCGCTTTCTCTTGCAGAGAAAGAAATGCTTAATTTTCTATGATATTTAAACTTTCTAATTTAAATATCATAACAATGTATGCTGCTGTTGGTAGGTACCGATTGAATAGGTTTCCCACAAATTTATACAAATTTCATGTTTTATGTATCAGAGAAAATAGACTAAAATGATAGAAGTGGCTGCCAACGTCCAGTGGAATACAGAAGGGGGAATTGTTTATGGACATCGATTTTCTGTTTCACAAAGTCAAGAAAATTATGTTCAGATAGTTCATGATGCCCATTGCACAATTAAAAGAACATGTTTGATAACATGAACTGTAAAATCAAGAATAGTCACATTAACAAATTTTATTTTGATTTATTGTATAAGAACTGTAAAAATGAAAATATTGAAAGAAAAAACAGCCATGAACACAATCATAAGGAACATAGTAGCATTACCACCGTGCAACACAAACTCTACTTCCTGTAATGGCTAAGTATACTCCTTCTCGGACATATTAATCCAGGGATAAGGTCATGCCACTGTGAAGTATGTGATTTCTGGGTATTCCGTGGGAGTTTCAAGGAGGTCTAAAAATAATGAGTGGGGCCGGGGAGATGGCTCAATGGAATAAACGCTTCCCTGGCAAGCTCAAGGGCCTGAGTTCAATCCCCGGTTCTGCCAAAAAAAAAAAAAAAAAAATAAATAAATAAATAAATAAATAAATATAAAAATAATGAGTTCTAGATGTTTTGGTTCTAGTTAAGTACACAGTTAAAATATAAGTAGAATAGAATATATAGATAGCATAAATTTTCCACTATAAGCTTAAGTACAAGATTCAATTTTAAAATATTTTCAATTTACATAGAATAATTAACTTGAAAATAATTATAAAAATCTGAAAATTCCTTCTGAATGCCTTGTATAACAAGAATGCTTCACTATTAATATTTTTACAGTAATATGGACAGTTTTCTCAAGTAGAACTTGGGACCTGTTAAGGGAAAACAGATATACTTTCAAAAATACGATTTTTGCTTTTGTTATTAGAACTGAGAAAAACCAAAGAAGATAACAGTGGTATCATAAGATGATCTGACCATAAGGACTAAAATGATTTTAGAGTTTAAGCATTAAAATATAGTTATCTCTCTTAAATTCTACTATGCATGATTATTTACATTAATATATTTTTTAAATTGATGGTAGCTTAGTTTTTTGTTACTGCAAAGTATGAATCCCTTGGAATCTCTGTTTTCAATGTGTAGTCATTCTGAACACTTTCCAAACAGGTATGGACTGTGCCTCGCTCTAACCTATGAAATAGCTGAGCAGGAAGGCTCCGACTAAAACTCCTTAGTGCTTATTTGGGAAGCTGGCTACTGGCATGGGTGTTGCTACTGGAAAATGTTAGAGATATGCTCCTCGATAATTATTTTGTTATGGTATTATGTATGTATTTATTGTTGTGTCTATTTAAGTTCTTTTCTTTGATGGAAGAATGGCTGCCCAGTGAAGCTGATATTCTCATGTATGTTATGGTCAGTAAGAGTATACATTATATGTAGGGTGTGTGTGTGTGTGTGTGTGTGTGTGTGTGTGTGTAGGCACAATAAAGTATACTAGTGACAAGTTTTTTTTTTTTGCAGAACCGGGGATTGAACTCAGGCCCTTGCGCTTGCCAGGTAAGCACTTATTCTACTGAGCCATCTCCCCAGCCCCTAGTGACAAGTTTTTAAAGAAAAATTAGCTCGCTACAAAAGAGAGAAAATTTGGTACTATGGGTAAGTTAATAAGTTTCTCTGAGAAGGTGATTTTAAACAAATGAACAAATTTGAACCAAACAATCTCAGTGAGTGAAGAAATGAGCAAAGGATTTTTGACAACAATGTTTCAGTGTGCGAGGAATGAGAACACCGATGTGGGCAGCAGCTGCAGGCCTGTGGAATGGTTTGAGTTCCTTACGAAATGACATGGGCATTGCCACTGTCCTACTGATACTCTAAGTCTCCAAGGTGTACTCTGGCCTTTAATGGAACATCTTGCCTTCAAAGTGAGAGACATCATTCTCCCAGAGTTACTTTCATCATTCTAATTTATTTTCATATTTTAAAAATCAATTTGTTTAATGTTAGTGTGAGACAGAAATGATTTTACTATTTTATTATGGCATCTGAAAACAATAAGATGCTACTGATGCTACTTTCATCCCCTAAAATAAGATTCTTCCTCACAATATTTTGTCTTCAGTACATAACTTTAAATTTATTATAGTTAGTGCTTATAATAAAAGCATTATAAAATAAAAAAATGAAATGCTTTAAAACAGAGTTATAATAGCTTAGATGGAGGCAGGAACTAAATCTAAATGGCTTGTATATTGGATTTCATTATATAAATGGGGTCTTGAAATTAAAATGATTTATTTTTACAAAGTAAATGCTTCCTTTACGTTTAGATATGCAAAACACATTAACTTCCACATTTGAAAATCTAATAGTATCTTAGGAGATTAAATAAGCAACTCTTTTTTGTTATACAAGAAAGTCCACGAAGTGTGTCAGGGAAGGTAAAGGAGGCAGGGTTGTCCACAGAGAGAGCAGAGGCGAAATCAGGAGCAAGGTTAGGCAGGGAGTGGAAGATCAGCCAGAGTTTTCATCTCAGGCCACAGCTGAGTTTGATGAAAACAGAAACATAGTGCTCACATAGACAGCAAAGTAGTGACAAGGTCAATGGAAACAAACTCTACGAGAATTTATGCAATGAGGATATTCACAATCCTGGTGATCCACAGAAGGTGTGTGACAGCAAAGAGACATACAGTTAACAAAGCAGAGAAGAGTCAGCAGGAAGAATGGGAAGTTGAAGGAGCAGCAAAGTTTACCTCCAATAGAAAACTCACCAAGACCTCCTTTTGTAACAAATGCCAGTCCTAGAAAGTGACCTAGATGGGGTCTAGAACACAGTCTGTGAACTACTCGAGCCATCGAGTTGGATTGGGTGACCCGTTGTAAACAGTAGTTTGCAACAGAAGGTGAACAAGGGCAGATTTTTGGACCGCTCCAGGGGCTCAAAGGAGTTGAACTACAGCCTTATATAATGACACAAGCAGGCAACTTGTCTCGATCCTATGTTTACTGGGCATGAGCCCTTCAGGACTCTTCACAGGAGTCACAGTGAGGAGTCAATTACTTAAATGAGGGAAGATATACTTGAAAAAGTCTTACTAGCGTTTCTCTGTGGCTTTACCCCTATCCCTTTCTTCCTATCCCCACATGGAATGAAATTAGACTTTAAATCTCATTACTGAAATTGAATGCGTTACCTGGGGTATTTGTGATGGAGTGAATATAAATTTCCCACTCTCTTTCTGGCTTGCGGAACGCTTGTTTACCAAGCCACACCTGTGGAAACGAGGAGGCGCTAACTTCATTAGTTTAAGTGGAGACCATTTAAATAATTACGTTGCATCAAGTAATATATTTTGGTATCCCATTAGTCAATGTCACTTTTTTATGTCTTTTCTTTTCATTTGTATTAATAACTTCAATATTCTTCAATATATCAAGGATTAATAATGTCAATCTAGTTTACATTAATTATGATAGACTCTTTGATACAAAGAATGCAACCACCCATAGTAACGTAAGTCTTTTTGTTCTTATTGTTTACCATAGAAATAGACATTTTTGAAATATTTAAATATAAATATATACTTATATTGCTGTAAGCATATAAAGAAGTGAAAGTATCCTTAAAATTATAGAATTTATGAAAGTTGGAATAATACATCCAGTTGAGTGTGTATAATGTCAACATTTCCCAATTTAAATATTGGGAAATTATACTTCTATTATGTGGTTTGAAAATTATTTTCCTTATGTGAAAAGATTCTATAATGAAAGAGATACACACCAAAGAACTTTATACATACAGGGACTTTAAAAGCTGTCTGTAAAGCATAACTTTGTTAGACTACTACACCTAAGTTCTCACAATAAGTGTGTGAAATAGCAAACAATAAACTGCATTTCCAAGATAAGGAAACAGGCATTAGGAGGATAAACTTTCTATCTACGATTACGCAGTTGGAGACTCATCGAGCTTTACATCCAGGTCTCTCTATGTCCAAAGATCGTGCACTCACAGCCTGTGTAGCCTACCCCAGCTGTGTGGGCTCTGAATTTCAGAAAAGGGTAAATGGAGCAGATCAAACGCAAATGCTTGAGAGAGGAAGCTGGCAGTGAGAGAGTAATAGCAGTCATCCGGAGTAGATGGGATGGTAGCTTTGCTCTGTCTTCTAACATTGACTCTGTATACAGGAGTAGGATGTTAAGGGTTTTTATTTTGCTTTGTTTTGTTTCTTGGCAATGTCGGGCTTTCCACAGCAAAAGGCAGCTAGCCTGAAGATTAGAGAAAAATAAAAACTAAAGCTAGAAAACAGTAAAATTCTTAGAAAGCCATGGTGGTATATTCTCTGTAAAATACATGAGCACACATATGGACCCACTCTTAGACCCACATCATATGCTGGCATTTTTCTTCTTTCTCATCAGAAATTCACATCTTTATTTACCTCTTCATCATAGGCGGTATTTATAATGCTTGTTCAATAAAATTCAGAAAATGGGAGCTGTGCCAGTTCCAAGCCATGAGCTTGGAGGGCTTGTGTGCTCCTGCTTGTTACTTGGGTCCCAGCATTTCCCTGCATAAACCCCAAGTTCCTGCACCACTGGACAGCACAACAACCCCCCTCATCTTGAGCCTGAGCCTCGAGGTCAGCCGGTCTCTCCTGAAACTCTCAGCTGATGGCACAGATGGGGCTACCTGAGTACAGCCAGGCTGAGAGCCATAAGCAGATGTGTCTAATGACAGCATGATGAGAAGACAACAGCTGGCTCTAGGTATTGGGGTTGGTGGTTAGTATTGAGGTTGGTTGTTATGCAGCAGCTAACCATGATAGCTGACGGATCATGTGACACAAAATATTTTGTTCCCAAAAGCATACATAATTCATATATTTCAGTTCAGGGAAACAAAGGAAAGGACAGAAGTTATTGATGGAAGTCAAGATTCCCTAAGAGTTCTCTTGCCCTCTGTGAAGAACAAAGCCTGAATATTCAAATATGGACTATGTACAATTTCTCCTTACTACTATTTTTGCTATCATGACCCAGAGGTAATAATATCTTGCAGTTTAATTTTTCTCCAGAATGATACATTCAAGTAGCTAAAGGCCTTTGGTGGTTCTTCCATATGGGAAATATTTAGAAGCTAACATCTTTGATATGTTATATTAAATATAAAAGCATAAGGATTGCATATGATTTTTAAAATTTCACTATATAGTTTGACAGAGGAGTTCAAACAACTTAATATGATTTCTCTTACATTGTATAAAAATTATTAAATCCCAGATGTTCTGTTTGGAACAACAAAAATAGCACTTTCTCACTCTTGCATCTGTGTCCTAACTCTACAGACATTTTCTTCTGAATGGTTTGAACCTGTCTGAAGTGTTAGGAATTTTGCAATGAAAAGCCTGGCAATAGAAAATAGATTCTGTTTCTGCTGAATAGAAACATTTGAAAAAGCAGGAAATCAGTGTCTGTATTATTTTCTTGAAGAAGTTAGAATTTAATGAACTGTTAGATGGATTTGCATCAGTCAGAAAGTTTTGAAGTTTATAAATGTCTGGTAGATAAGAAAAGAAATATTCTTCAAAACATGGACTGCTGCCTCAAACCAAAAGAGAATTTTAAGATACATTTATATTAAAACATACAAAATATGCTTACTGAAATGTGTATCTAAATCAAACTTAAAATGATAAAAGACATCATATAGAATGATATGATTGCTATATTTGTGTACAAATTTGAGAATTGAGCTTTCTGGGAACTCAGGCCTATTGAGAGAAACTGTAAGCTAGATGCAACTTTAAACATATTAACTATTAATTTATGTCACTCTACAACACAATTCCTACAATGGAGTTGTAGCTGTATGTTTTACTTTATAATAGAAGAAATGCAGACTCTATAGCTCGCTTATTTATTTCATATCCTAGCTTTGTCATTTAGTCTTCTCAAACTTCATCATTACTCCTTTATTCATTCATGCAATTACTGCATTAGAATATCTATTTTTTGATAAGAAATGGCTAAACTTATTTAAGTTATGTTATTTGTGTGTTTGTGCATGTGTGTGTGTGTTTGATAGCAAAAAAATTCAAGAAATAAACATGCTAAATTTTGGAATTCATGTCCACACAGAGTGGAATAATAAACCAACCTATAAGCACATAATGTTTAATGTCAAAGATGGTTTATTATATGAGTGATAAGTACAGTAGCTAAAGAAAATTATGTGGAGAGTATTAGTTGTTCGCTGTGATAAATCCTACTTTGTGTAGCAAACTACTGGAAACTTATTGAATTGACCAAGGCATATGCGCTACTCGGCAGTCTCTGAGCAAGATTCCAGGAAACACATAGGGCGGCCCAAGGAGCCACAGAGCTGTCATCAAGACTCTGATGAGGCTGCAGTCAATCTGGGAACAACCTGCTTGCAAAATTCCATCAGCTTGTTGACAGAACATATTTCCCTATAGCTGTATAACTGAGATTTAGGAATTTTTCTGGGTTTTGTTTTTATTTATTGCTGTTTGTTGTTTTTACTTTTGCCATCGGGTACTCTGTTATATTCATGTTTACTTACATTCGCAGGTAGAGATTTTAGCTCTACTCTTGGGATAGTATAATTGCACAGCATTGTCTTTTCTGTATTCAGTTGCTCACAAGCAAGTTGCAGGTACTTCTACACTCAAAAGAGACTGTTTAAAGTAGCAACCAGTGGAGAGTGGGATTCAGCAACTTCAGCTTAGTATTGAGCCCGTTGATTCTCACAAAATCATTTCAGTCATGTTAGAGCAAAGTGAGCTACAGATGGCTTGAAGTGAGATCAAGTTACACAGATATTTTTCCCAAATGAAATATAAAAAGAGAATAATTTCAGTACTTAAAACAGCCTTATCCAGTAATATTGTCCATGATTGGGAGACATTTGCATTTGCATCAATATTGTCCATGATTGGGAGAAAAATTATAGATCTGTATCTATTATGATAACACATATTCAGTTGGCAAATACAATTGTTCATTTGTCTTAATTAAATAAACTTGGTGTTTACCAATACAAACTTGTCTATTTCTTTTCTTTATACTTACAAAAATACTGTTATTAGAATTTAAGAGCCTCATATTTAGACCAATATGAGACTTTGACTAAGTAAAAGTGCCAAATGTATTTAAAGGCTTTTAAGAATAGAAACTTACTCCACACTGTACTTTATAAACTATAAAACTATGATAAAATTATAGTCAAAGAAGGTAATGTTTTAATGTTACTAAAAGATATATACAATGAATTGGAGACAAATTAGTATATGCTACTTTACATACAGCCTATTTTGTTCCTCGTGTTGGGAGTAGAGTTATAACGTTTTTTAACATTAACAACAGCTTATTGAGAGTAATTATGAAAATCATAACTTTCACAATAGTATAAAAGTAGTTGGGAATAAATCTAATAATGGTAGTGGAAAAACCAGAAAATGAAAATTGCAGTACTCCAAAAATCATCCAAAAGCACATTACAAAATGTAAAAATGTCTCCACTATGGAACAGACAAAATTTTTGTAGTGAAAATGGACATTATTTCAAAACTGTCAATCCAATCTCAATCAATATAACAACAACATACCCAATAAAATTATAAAAAAACAGTTCTAAAATTTATGTGCTCAAAATCAGAAGAAACCTAGAACAACAAAATAAATTGTTGGGCAATACGGGGAAGACCAAAGATAAAATAATCACCAATTTGAAGTTATGTGAAAAGCTACTGTAATAAAAAACAACATGGTAATGACCCCCCCAAAAAACCCAAAATTTAGAAAACACCCAAACAAAAGAGACTTGGGGATCACCAGATCATAAGATGGAGAAAAAACTCCAGGGATGCTTAGTAATCTTATCTTTCCCACATATGTGCCAAATAACTTAAATGGAAGAAAGACAGCTTCTTTAATAAATGTTCCTGGAAATTTTCATTTTGTACATCCCAAATCCTAATCCAAGACCCTTATCTCTGCCCATGTAACAAACTGAAATCAAAATGCATCAAGGATCTAAATATTAAAGCAGATATACAATCTACTGGAAGATAGAAGAAATAGCACTATGACTTAGGGGTAGGTAAAGACTTTATGAACAAAAACTGTGTTGTCCAAGAAATATTAAAATGAATCAGTAACAGATTATGTCAATTTAAAAAGCTTTTCTGAGCAGAAGAACTTACAGGGTAAAGACATAACCCGCAAAATGTGGGGCAATTATCAGGGACTCATCACACAAAAGAGGAGACTATATATTATTAATGTGGTGGTACATTCAAGATACCTTGAATATATAAATAAATATATAAACAAATTAAAGTTGAATAAACAAACACACACATGAACACAAAAAGTAGAACCCCCATACTTAAAAGACTGTACCTAATATAGCATGTAAAATGAGTAAACATTCCACAGATGAAGAAGTACAAAAGCAAATAAATATATTTCAAAATGATCAACATCACTGGTCAGTTGAGAAATGCAAGTTAAAACAACACTTGTTCTTCAAGCGATGGGTTAGGGAAGTTTTCCTTCTCTGTCCAAGGTGCTGTCTACTAAGAATATCAACTGTTGCAGTTCCTTTTTCTAGGAAGTATGTGGGCGTAGGAATTTGCTTCATGTGAGGCTTGTCCTGCAACAAGCACAGCTCTCACCATAGTTGCAATGGCTTTTTTCTATTTTTAATTTTTTATGTATTTGGCACAGGGTCTTACTACACAGCTCAGACTCAGAGAGATCCTCCTGCCTCAATCTCCCTAGTGGTGGGATTACAGATCTGTGCCACCACGCCCAGACTGGGTGGCCAGCTCAGTGCACTCAAGGGTGGAGCTGGCCTGGCATGTGGTATGCAACAGCTTTTTATCTTCTCTAATGTCTTCTTTGGAAGCCTAGGCCTGACTGCCTATGCTATCACTAATGTAGTTGTCCCTAGTACTGGGATTACAGGTGCTACAATTCGCACATTTAAATTAAAAAATGATCAATTCATGCTGTATTATGTAAGTCACTTTTTCTCAGGTTCTGACTCTGTTTCTCAAGAGTCTTTAAGATCCTAATAAATCAAATAATTTCATTTCATTTCATTTTTGGTCTTTCATCACTTTTATAAGCTTTACAAAACCAATTTTATATGTAAATTCTAACTCCTAAAGTATAATTGTGATTGGTCTGCACCAGCAATATTTATGGTTAAGAGGTGAAGACACATGTGTCATAACTTCTAACACATTTTTCAGTCATTTAAATAAAAAGACATCTGCACGAAAGAGGTGTTGGATATGTAATGCACTTATTTTTAATTGATATAGTACCATCTGCATTATCTAAAACCTAAACTATATGAAAGACTTTCCATACATACGATCAGAAGTTGTATAAGTGACATGCTTTCTTCTCTTATGAAATATTTAATCTCACGTTTGCCTGTCTGAAGGCAGTAACCCTGGTTGGAACCAGGTGAAAAGAATATTTTTTACATTATATTGCAACCAGATTACATAAGTCTTGTGGGATTGCTCTGTGAAATAATATGGTTATAGAATTGTATCAGAAAAGAAACAATGTATTTTTCAAAATTACGTTTCAGATTTAGTAATCTTCAACAGGAATAACAATAAAGAACAATGTCTTTCAACAGTATTTTGAGCGATGCTTCCAAAAATAGTTAAAATATTTTTAAAATCAAAATGTGTCATTATGATTTCAAATTCAAAAGTCAGATATGTGAAAGTTGGCCAGTTTAGTTTTAATTATGAAAATTGCCATAAATTTTGTTTGTAACCAGGCATTCTCACTATAGGAAAAAGACACGGCTCACAAAATTATGTGTACTTTAAAAACTCAAGTTAATAAATGGGTTATCTTAAAAATGTTTTTCTTTTAAGTTATTAATTCATTTGTATATTTTATAGTTTTTGGTGATCTTTACTGAGCCAATAGATATGGTGGCTTGTTTCTCTTGCACCGCATATGGGAGTAGTCAAAATTGATTTTGCAGTTTCTGTGATATTGATTAGAAAAGAAACCTTGTAAATTCTGGTGAAGTCTTTTAGTCTACCAAATAATTTATGAAACCCAAGTGGTCTACAGTATTTTAAAATATACTTCACTCACTAATCTTATTCTTTTAACAGATGACTTAATCCCATCACATCAAAGTAATACTCAGAATTAGTTTTATATATGTAAGTAGTGATATTAAATATATTTTAAATATTAAAAATTTAGATTGTTAAACAACAATGGTAATGGTTTTTTAGAAATATGGTCACAGCCTTTCACAGATTTATCACACAGTAATTTTAATAATAGATTAACTTGTTTGACAAATATGTTTTATCTTAGGTCTTTATAATTCAGGAATTCTAATCCCTCAGATAAATTTGACTTTGATTTTGAGATTACAAAATATTCCTATTTTACACTCTAGAAGTGATGTGGCTCTTGTTTTCAGATTTTTCTTCTGTGAACTTACTGCCTTTGTGTAATTGTCTGGTTCACCGAATCCCAGTAGTTGCTACCACTTAACATAGGCAGCTGCTCAATGACTGATTCACTGGGGAACGAATGAGTGCGTTATTAAGGCAGAAAAAATCCCTCAGAGATCAACCTTGGCCAGAAACAAGGAAAATTAACACTAAAAAATGCTATGATTTGTTCAAGAAAATATGCCAGGACAAATAAAGAATATTTTACAAAGGATTTGAAAATAAAATTGGATTTTGTATGCCATACAAAAAATAGATAAAATTTAAGTAAGACTATCACAGATTATCTTGAAATAAAATAAAAATGTATGATTCTTATAAAAATTTATGATTAATATAAAAGTTTATTAAAAAATCTTTGTAAATAATAATCTCCTGGGGCTGGTGAGATGGCTCAGTGGTCTAAAGCACGTACTTAGAAAAGCTTAGCAAAGCACAGGGACTGCGGTTCAATCCCCCAGCACCACATGCCAGCCAGTCCTGTCCCCTGGTGGGCTGAGCTGGCCACACACACACACACACACACACACACACACACAAACAAATAATAATAATAATAATAATAATCTCCTGCCCATTTTTCTAAGCCATTCAATGACCCTATAATCTACCTACATTGTGCACATATTTGGCGGTGGGCACTGACTGGTCCGTGCCTACAATTGTTCATGCTTAAAAAAAAAATTGTTCATGCTTACTACTTAAATTTCTTATGGAGGAGAATTACCTAAAGGGTAGGATCAGAGACCAAAATTACCATCTGATCTGCTTAAGGCTCTGCCTACAAGATCGTGCTTCTTGGCATCAAAATGAACTTTATAACTGTACCAAAAAGTGAAAACAAAGATCAATGACAATAAAGTAGGTTTCTCACATCTCCTGTTTGCTTCTACAGGATCATCCAAGGTACGGGCCTGGTGATTTTAATATTACATTAAGAACATGGACTTTTGTAACATTCGAACCAATAGTTCGTTTGAGTTCAGCTGTCCTCCAGAGATTTATTTCCAAGTAACAAGGAACTGGTATACATTTTACCCAGGAAGGAAGCTAAATAATAAATGCAAGTTTTGTACTCTTTCCATTGCCCTGTCTAAAGGTTTTCTATCCTAAAACACTGATTCAAGACTGTTCTCCAATTCAGAACTACAAAGATGGTCAAATAGCCAGTTTCTATTTGATAAAAGAATATCCTTGTTTTCTCTTAAAATTTCATTGACTTAAATTAACATATATTTGAAAATGAAATAAGTAAGAAGAGGGGAAGAGAAAAGTAAATGTGCCATATGAATTCACTCATAATGCACAGTGATCTGAGGATCTGTTAGGTCCTGCCTCAGGTGGTGTTAGTGCTGTACAGAAAAACACAGTTATGTCAGCGAACACTGGTACTCAAATGAAAAAGCCACATTCTTAAAAATCAATCAAAGAGGGCCAGCCAGATAGCTCAGCAGATTAAAGTGCCTGTTTAGATGGATGCAGGGGTCAGAGATTCTATCTGCCCCATGCTGTGCCAGCTCTGTCCCCAAGACATGCTGAGACAGTGATTGAGACTGGGCATGGTGGCACACACCTGTAATCCCAGCACATGGGAAGGTGTAAACAGGAGAATCACTACAAGTCCAATCTGTGTAGTGAGACCCTGCAGACTCTGCACTATATACAAAAAAATAAAAAATAAAAAATAAATAAAAACATGTCTTACTAAAAGTAAACTATTTAGAGAATAAATGCTAATTTGGGGGTAGTACTGGAAGATTTGGTAGGTCCTCTTTTGCTAATCCAGGTTATAGGTGATGTTTCCATCCCTGACTCACAGCTATAAAGCTAAAATGCGTGAAATAATAACAGTTAAAGCCACAAAGCCAACCATGGCATCAGAACCTTACCCGACAGGCTTTAGGGTCTGTGCTTCTGGGAAGTAGGCTCCATGGACCTCAGCATTTCAGCATTCTGGACACCTGCCAAACCCTCATCCCTTGAGTGCTATGGGCGTCTTCAGCACCACAAGTGCACCTGGGCTCATGAGAACTGCACTATGGCTGTAGAGTCCTTTCCTATCTGAACACAGAACATGAGCCCCAAGGTGGTCTTAGGGGACAAGGTAATACCGGGTTCATTCCTGAAATGATTGCTCCCTGCAAGATTTCTTAACTGTACCCTTGCCTACTTGTGCACTTTTCCTAGTCAGGCTGCATTTTTAAAACTTTTACTATTTTGCTCATACATGATACTGAGTCTCACTCCAGAACTGATTACCAATGGGTAAGAACATGTAAGGCAGAGTCTGAATGTTTGGCTGTTTTAAAATTTCCATTCTGGGCTGGGGAGGTAGCTCGGCTGTCTAAGTGCCTGCCTGGCAAGCACAAAGACATGAGTTCAATCCCTGGTACCACATGCTGTGCCTTCCCCTGAGCCCATGGTGTGCCCCATTGGCCCTGAAACCTGGTGTGGTGGTGCACACTTGTAGTCCCAGAACTGGGAAAGCTGAAACAGGAGGATCACTATAAGTTCAAGCTATGTAGTAAGACTCTGTAATAAGCAAACAAATAAAATTTCTCATTCCAGGTATATGATGTGCACGCTCCAGATACATGATGCTCTAGCCATTTATCTTGAAATTTGACTACTTGCAATCTTAGCAAATGGACACGATGCATTCACACTTTAGGTGCAGTGCAGTAAGGACAGCCTTTGCTGTATTTCCCATTGAACTGTCATCTGCATCTAAAATCTCAGCATGGTCTTTACTGTCCACATGTATATCATCAGCATTTCTGCCTTCTGATTCACTGGAAAGACCCATAGTCTTCTACTTCAAGGCATTCTATTTGTCTCTTCACCTAGACCTTGAATGTCTTCTAGCTCTTCCCACAAAATAATTGCCAATGTCTATCAAAGTATTGTAGATATAGTTATAGTAACAGTCAAAATGAAGAGTACCAGTTTTCTTTATTAGTCCATTTTTTATTACGATAACAAGATACCTGAGACAACTGACTCAGTAAAGAGAAACAACTTACGCAGATCCTAGCAATCCAGAGTTCAAATGGTACTGCGCAGACTTGAATGACCTAGTACAAATATCAAGGGTATGTGAGTTAACCCGCACTCAAGCCATAGCAATATTCTTCAAATTTGCTAAGATAGCAGACTTTCAGTGTTCTCAGACCTCCATAAACAAAATAGCAAGGTGAGGGCCTTCTGGGTGCAGCACTGAGATTGATTGGAATCATCACTTCCATTAAATTTGTACATAAAAATATCACCTTATAACTTAAATAGAAACACTTTTTGTCAATAGTACTTCAATGAATGAATACTTGGGAAATGAATAACTGAATAATATAATATATATGGTACTTATGAAAATGGAGGGCTGGGGAGATAGCTCAGTGGAATAAGTGCTTGCTTGGCAAGCACAAGGTCCTGAGTTCAATACCTGGTACAATAAAAAAGAAAAAGGAAAAGAAAATGGATGTTCTCTGAAAAATATAATCTATATGGTACTTAGGAAAATGGATATTTTTTAAAAAAATATTAATTATAAAAATTCTATTGAAGCATTACAATATACTGGTCAAATATAAATAGATACAAATAAAAATCCTAATAAAACCTTAATTTTAGTAATAAGTCTATATTTTATTCTAAAATTTATATAGAACAATAAAACTTAAGAAAGTTTTATTTAGTTCTATAAAAGAAGGCCACAAAAACACAATGCCTCAATTTATGGGGTCACACACTAAAAATTTCCAAACTGATGTTTATTTCTTGAAAGGGCAGTCCAATGCAAAGGAAAAGAAAAGAAAATGCAAAAGGAAAAGAAAAAGACATCAGAAATTTAAGAGCATTCCTACATAATTATGGATATTTGATATATGATGCTGATGGTAGTTCACAGGAAAATTGCCAGACTGTTTAATAAATGGAGTTGGGCAAGTTGGGTTACTATGTTAAAAAAGGAAAAAAGCAAATTAGCTTACACCTCTGTCCTATGCCTTATGTAGAGGATTCAGCAAAATAGCTTAAATGTAAAAGTTAATTTTTTTTATTCTCATATTTTTATTT
>NW_004524748.1:4173450-4174583 GCF_000260255.1 Octodon degus
CTGCGCCTGGGCTGGGACTGTTCCCGCCAGCGCAGGGTAGCAGGAAGCTCCAAAAATTAATTTTTTAATAAATTAAAAATCATGAAGAAAACTGTATCCTACAAAATTGTAAATTTTATTATCATAACACAGATCTTTTATATAAGACAATTCTAATCAGTGTATTTTTATCTGACTAAAGGTCTCTGCTTTTTAAAAAAGTGTCAAAGATGTGTATTTCATATTTTTGAAGATATCGTTTAGCAAAGAAACAGGTTCATGAAATATAATAGATTCAAGTTATAGAAAACAATGTGATCAAAATATGCATCTGAAAGTAAAACAGCTCAAATTATTGAGCAAAAATAGGAAACAAAACATGGCTTTGCCTTAGTATTACTGAGATACAAAAAAAGACATTTAAAATAACATTGCTTGGTTTGCAAAGATTCACGTAAGAGAAAATGCGAAATATTTTCCAACATGCCTTTGGGCGACGGTGATGGAAGTGGAAAACTGAATGAGAAGGTGATTTTCCATGAAACATGATGATAAATGTCTGAGAAGATTCCTGTCACTGAAATCCTTAGAAAATGTTTTTTTTTTTCCCATAATTTTATTGATAGACAAATAGCAATGAGACAGTTTCACATCAAATCGGTAGGACAGTTTTAATATTTAAAATATTTCACTCACTCTTCCTAGTGGTTAATTGATGTACAAGATGAGGACATGATATCCTATTTACAAACACCATTAGAACTAATCCCTCTATTCATTAAGAGAATGTAACTATATATCTTTCCTAACCACTTTGAATAAGGAGATACAAAATGGACATTCATCTGTATACACTTTTTTTGTTAAGTTGTGTTATTTGACTATTATAAGTATATAAACTCAGCTAAATATTCTAAAAGAGTCCAGTAGCCCATAATAGTATTGGGCCATCCGCTTGACTGTCAATGTCAGAAATTGTTGACCTGAGTCCCCTACAGCTCAACATAACAGCATGGCTTTACTTCCTATATTTCATTTTTATACTTTTCTGCTAGATGGATAAGACCAAAGTAAAGCAGGAACTATACAACAAGAGTTGTAGCTTTTGGATCTGATAAGGTCAGTGAAATCCCCTCAGGATTTATCCTGAGATC
>NW_004524748.1:4175173-4176539 GCF_000260255.1 Octodon degus
ACCATATACAACCTTGAAGCAGGACAGTCCCACAATATTCCTTTTCCTGTCTCTTGCTTTCATGCACCAACCTTTCTTTTTTGAACAACCATCTACCCAAGAGACATCATAGCAGCAACTGTCATGTCATAACAAGCAGCCCATATTCAGGAGACCAGAATGACAGCACTCCAAGCAAAAAACTACTATTACAAAATACCATCTACAGTTCAGTAGCTTAGTTCACAGGTATCAGTATATATAGTCAGGGTGAGAATCTTTCCAATTAGCTGCTAGATTCGAAATCTTCTGAAGATTCTCAGGATCTTTGCTTTGCCCACCTTCTACATATAACTGCATGTCTTGACTTATTGATCTTTCCTAGTTCTTCTCCTTTCCCTCTCTTGAATAGTTAGTCCTTCAGAGCCTGCATTCTTGTTACTTGCATTATACCTTTCTATTTGTATTTCTTCTTTTGAGTTCTTATACTAGGGAAATTACGCAATATTTACAAATGTGTGTCTGATTTGTTTCACTTATGAGTATATGTTCAAGTGGCATCCACTTCAATATAAAGGCTTTGAGTTTATCATTCTTAATAGCGGAATAATGCTTCATTGTGTAAAGAAACCACATCTTTTTCAGCCATTCCTCAACTGATGAGCATCTTGGTTGTTTCCAGGACTTGGCTAACACAAATTGTGCTGCTATAAACATAGGCACACATATATCACTATCATATGATGTTTTCAAATCCTCAGTGAAAATTCCCAGTAGAGGAATAGTTGGTTTAAATGGGATTTCCAGTCCAACTTTTCTAAGGAGTCTCCGCACAGATTTCCATAACGGTTGCACCAGTCCACATTCCCACCAGCAGTGGAGAAGGGTTCGTTTTTCCCCACAGCCTCTCCAACATTTGTTGATGGGTGATTTCGTTATGAAAGCCATTCTTTCTGATGTGAGATGATATCTCACTGTTGTTTTAATTTGCATTTCGTGGATGGCTAGCGATGTGAAGCATTTTTTCATATATTTATTCGCTTGTTTAATTTCTTCCTCTAAGAAGCGTGTGTTCTTCTCGGATGCCCATTTCTGGACTAGGTATTTAAATGTTGGGGCCCTAGTGATTTTTAGTATTTTATGAATTCTAGAGAGCAGATTTTTGAGTACTTATTTGTCATGATTTTTTCCAGATTTATGGATTGCCTTTTCACTTTGTTGGTAATTTCTTTTGATATGAAAATACTTCTCAGTAAGAGCAGGTCCCAGTTGATAATTCTTTAGGGTGTTTCCCATGTGATTTGTTTTCTGTTCATGAACTCTTTGCCTACACCTATGTCTTCAAGAGTTCCTCCCATTTTCTCTTCCAGGATATTTAGTGTCTCTG
>NW_004524748.1:4177054-4182946 GCF_000260255.1 Octodon degus
TGTTGGTTCTTCCTATCCAGGAGCATGGAATATCTTTCCATTTTCTAAAATCTACAATCTCTTTTTTCAGAGAACTTTAATTTTCCTTGAAGAGATCTTTCACCTCTTTATTTAGATTAATTCCAAGGTATTTCATTTTCCTCGGTACTATTATAAAAGGCATTGTTTCTATAATTTCCCACTCAGTGTGTTTGTTGTTTGTGTAGAGGAATGCTATTGACTTTTGTGTATTCACTTTATAACTTGTTATGCTACTTAATTTCTATATTAATTCTAGGAGGTTCTTGGTGGGAGTTTTTGGGTCTTCCAAGTGAAGTATCATGTCAACTGCAAATAAAGATAATTTAACTTCTTCTTTGCCTGTTCTTATTCCTTTTTATTTCTTTCTCTTGTTTAACGGCTGTACCTAATGATTCCAGAACTATATTGAATAAGAGTCGTGACAGAGGACAGCCTTGTCTTGTACCATATCTAAGAGTAAAAGATTTCAGTTTTTCCCCCTTTAGGATATGTTAGCTGTTGGGTTTTTATAAATAGCTTTTACCAGATTGAAGTAGAGGCCATCTATTCAAATTTTCTCTAGGACTTTGAACATAAATGAGTGTTGGACTTTATCAAAAGCCTGTTCTGCATCAATGGAGATGATCATGTGGTTTTTAATTTTCCCTCTATTGACATAGTGTATTACATTGATAGATTTTCAAATATTGAACCATCCTTGCATCCCTGGGATGAATCCTACCTGGTCATGGTGTATGATCTTCTTGATGATTTGTTGTATTCTATTTGCTAGTATTTTATTGAGGATTTTTGCATCTTTGTTCATGAGCGAGATCGGTCTGTAGTTCTCTTAGTTGGGTCTTTCCCTGGTTTTGGTATCAGTATAATTCTTGCCTCTAGAAATGATTTTGAGAGTATTGCTTCCTTTTCAATTTCATGGAAGAGTTTGAGGAGTATAGGGACTACGTCTTCTATAAATGTCTTGTAGAATTCTGCTGTGAATCCTTCCGGACCTGGACTTTTCTTTACCAGTAGGTTTTTAATTACATCTTGTATTTCATTGGCTGTTATTGGGCTATTTAAAGTGGTTATATCTTGTCTATTCAGTTGTGGTAATTTGTACCTTTCTAGGAATCTGTCCTTCTCTTCTGTGTCTTCTATTCTGTGAGAGTAAAGATTCTCAAAGTAGCTATTGATAATCTTCTGAATTTCCACTGAGTCTGTGGTAATTACACCATTTTCATTCTTTGTTGCTTGTATTTGAATTTTTTCATTCCTCTTTTTGATGAGGTTAGCTAGTGGCTTATCAATTTTATTTAATCTTTCAAGGAACCACCTTTTTGCTTTTTTAATTCTTTGAATTTTTTTCTTCTTCTCTATTGAATTAATTTCTGCTCTAATCTTATGATTTCTTCCTGTCTTTGGACTCTGGGTTTGGATTGCTCATCCTTTTCTAGTTGTTGAAGTTGCAGCATTAGGGTATCTATTTATTCCCATTCTTTTTTCCTAATGTGTGAGTTCACAGCTATGAATTTCCCTCTGAGAACTGCTTTCATCGTATCCCATAAATTACGATAATTTGTGCTTGAATTTTCATTGAATTGTAGATATTTTTGAATTTCTTTCTTAATTTCATCTGTGACCCATTGGTTGCTGAGTTGGGTGTCATTAAATTTCCATGTATTGAAAGTTTTTTTCTGGTTTCTTTTGTCATTTATTTCCAGTTTCATTGCACTGTGGTCAGATAATGTGCATGGGATAGTTTCTGTTTTCTTACATATACTTAAACATAATCTATGGACCAGTATGTGGTCTATTTTAGAAAATGATCCATGTGCTGCTGAGAATAATTTGTATTTAGCCGTGTTTGTGTGGAACACTCTGTATATGTCCACCAAGTACATTTGTTTCAAACTCTGTTTCAGTTCTGCTATTTCTTTGCTAAGTTTTTGTCTGGTTGACCTATCTTTTGAAGGTAAGGGGGTGTTAAGGTCTCCTGTTAAAATTGTGGTTTTGGATATTCTATTTTTCATTTCCGTTAAGTTTGGATTTACATAGTTGGGTTCTCCCGTGTTTGGTGCATACATATTTATGAGTGTTACCTCTTCCTCCTGAATTTTTCCCCTAACCAGGAGATAGTGGCCTTCTTTATTTTGCTTAATCATTGGTTTGAAGTTGAGATTGTCTGAGAATATGATTGCTAACCCTGCTTTTTTCTGAGGTGCTGGTACATGTAGTATTGCGTTCCATCCTTTGACTTTCAACCTAGGAATGTCTTTATGAGTTAAATGTTTTTCTTGTATACAGTATATTTTTGGATTTTGTTTCCTAATCCACTGTGCCAGTCTATTTCTCTTAATTGGTGAATTGAGTCCATTTACATTGATGGTTAGAATTAAGATGCGTTGACTTACGGTTGCCATGTTATTTACCTGTTATTGTTTACTCCTTTTCTCCTGTGTTTATTTGTTTGCCCTATTTAATTGGTTGCTTCTGATCTCCTTTGTGGAGTTCTGATGGTTTTGGTCCCTCTCTAGAACATCTTTCAGTCGCCTGTGTAGGTTTGGCTTTGTCATCAACAAATTCTTTAGCTGTTCTTTATAATGAAAGTATTTCACTTCTCCGTCAAACTTAAAAGAGAGTTTTGCAGGGTATAGTAGTCTGGGCTGGAATTTGTTTTCATAGAGGACTTGAAGTACTCTGCTCCATGCTCTTCTTGCCTACATGGTTTGTGAAGAGAAGTCGGCCGTAATTCTGATGGGATTTCCTTTGAATGTGATCTGCTTCTTTTCTTTAGCGCCTTTCAGTATATTATTCTTGTGCTGAATTTCTGGGATCTTGACTATTATATGTCTTGGTGTGTTTATCATTGGGTTGAGGTTCCTTGTCATTCTATATGCTTCAGTTCCCTGAATGTCATATTGTTTCCTCATGTTTGGGAAGTTTTCTGCTATTACTTCTGTTCATATTTTTTAATGTCATTTGTATTGACTCCTTCTTTCTCTTGATGTCTATTAGTCTCTTTTTTCATCTTTGCAGAAAATGTTTTTAAAAAATAAAAATATAACAAATATGCTGAAAAAGAATTTAGTTCCTAATTTAGATCCTAAAAAGCGTACATCATTCAACAGTTCACTAGCATAATAATCATGTAAGTTAATAGAAGGAAATAATAAACGCAAGCATGTATTAAAAATTTACTTTATTTTGCCCTCCTAGTAAGAATAAATCAAGATATCCATTATTTATTGCAGTAAAGGTTTATGAATTCTGCCATAAAATGCCATAGTGCCTTTATCTGAGTTTATTTTCTCAAATATAAAATGATTGTCCCACACACTATTATTAGCTTTTATTCTTGCAAAGAACAGTAAAACATACCACTTTCAACAAATGTGACCAGTATAAAAAACCAAAAAAATGAAATATGTAGGATTATATAAACAGAACTACATGACTTTCTTTGTTACCCAATAACAGGCATTGACTTTTTTTTTTTTTTTTTTTTTTTTCGGAACCAGAGATTGAACTCAGGCCCTTGTGCTTGCCAGGGAAGTGCTTATTCTACTGAGCAATCTCCCCAGCCCCAACATTGACTTTTAGAGTGAAAGACATGATCTACCACAATGGTAAATGATTACATTTTAAAACATTATTGTTATAAAAGAAACATTGCCTTTATTTACTCAAAAAATACTCCCTACTTGCTTTGAACACCTATGCCATTTTTCTTTTTCTTTTGCAACTTTCTGAAGAAGTTCTGGATGTTCACTTTCATGAATGTCATTAGTGGTACCATCACGAATGCCTGTATGTCTAGAAACAATACTAAATATTTACCTTTAAGGGCCATTTTTGACTCTAGGGAAAAGCCAGAATCATGCAGTGTCAGATCCAGTGAATAAGGTAGGTGAAGAGAAGTCACAATACTTTTTACAAGTCTGAATTTTCATTGGCCAGCATTAGCAGCAGCATTCACTGTGTTTTGTCAAACTTGGTGAAGACATTCATGAAACGGAAATTCCAGAAATGTTTCAGGAAGTGATAGGAACAATAACATAAGTATGGTCAAAGTAAGAGGGGGTATTATCAGAGGAATCTCTGGCTATGTATTCTTTACTGATATATATATATCAGTAAAGAAATAAATATATATGAAATTATATTTAAATCCACTCTATAGTTTTATCAGCTTTTGTATGTTTATAAAAAATTAAAATCTTTCACAGAAATGAACTGAGAGCTCCTTAAATATTCAAAGAAAAGAGTGTAAGCAGTCCAGTGCAAAGAGGCTGGCAAAAGTTAAAATAAAAACTATATGCAACAAGCACACAGCAGCTTCTCTTGAACATCAGGACAGGGATGCTCCTTTAACAGGGAGGTACTAGAGACTCAGATTGCATTCTGCTTCTTGTTATCATTTTTAAGTCAATGGTTATCATCGTGTAATGTATAGGCATGTCCATTACTGAAGGTCAATCAAACTAAATTAATAAAATATTTTACTAATTTCAGAGAAAAATAAGCATTTGCACACAAATCCCACAATACTCCCTTACAGTAGTTTATGTTGAGAAACTGAGTGCACATGGATCCCATTTAGACACTAATGCAAAGTTTTGTGCTGTCAGAGAATTCAGGAATATATGCAAAAAGGCTATAGTATGTAAGGAAGGCAGAATAGCATTCATGGATACAGTGATGCTCAGTAAATCCATCACAAAACATTTCTTTAAAGGCAATGTAAAATCCCTGCAGTGAACAAACTTAGTAATGGTGGCCACAGGGATAATGCCTCTTCCCAAACACCCTTTCTTTGATGATTTCTGCACGGTGCCACATTTTAAATCACATCATTTCACATTTTTGCTTCATGGGGGGAATGCTTAACTATAAAAAAGAATGATATTTTAAATTGCCTATCACATTGGCATCTATAGCATTAACCTCATTAGCTTGGAAGTGTGATGGTTGTATATTTACAAAAAAATATTTAAATTAACAAATTAAAGACACAAATACTTCATGCTACTTTAAAAATAAAATAAGGCAACATCCAATATAGTATGTTATTAATCTGGTTATAATGTAAGTCAACAGTGAAAGGTATAGTAAGTCTATGGTTTGTATTTGGGGTAAATGCAATAGTTTATAATAACTTTACTTATTCATTCATTACTACAATTATGATAGATACCATTTATTTGGGAGATATATAGTACAAACTTCTTAACGCTAATTTTTGACAACACCATGTTTTGAAAATCTTAATATAGCCCTACTTTTATAACGCACTGGTGAAATGGCTATTAAGCCAATTCATTCTTTGGAAATTAATTCTTTTTTATGTATCTCATTTCCACCATTTACATTAGTTTATGTATCAATTACATACTTTATATACTATATATGTATAATACTATATATACTATATGCAATACTATATATTATATATGTATGTACTATATATAATATATATTATATAAATGCACTATATATAATGGATTTTTGCATATCTAGGATTCCTTTTAGTGGCTTTCAAATCAAGAACCTAAATAGCACTATTCTGCTCAAACATGAGATGTCTATTTGGCTCTGCAGGATTTGTTTGTTATTAAGTTTGATGACCAAAATCTTATATTATTTGTAGATATCCACATCTTAGTGCTTTTATTGCTTTGTTCCTTTTATCTCTATATGATTATCACATAACTATTATTATAATGCTACATTTTGTAAAACACATAAACTTTTAATAATTGAAATATTTCTATTTTAGTATTTAAAATTGCTGTCTGATATTTTTCATATTGTTTCTGTTTTTGTTTAATTTGAACTTAAAACTCTTAGGTGATATATTTCACACAGCAGAAAATGTTGACTAGTCTTCTA
>NW_004524748.1:4183046-4199374 GCF_000260255.1 Octodon degus
GACATTTAAACATCTTAATGAAATATAATCATTCAGAACATTAATCTGAAGATCTCCTTCCTAGTATAAATTTTCCAATCTTGTACACAAATTTCCTTTGGCTGTGTTTGCATGACAGAATATGTTCATTATGTTTTTCATAGAAAAAATTCATTGAAGGAAACTGTTTCTCATAAAACAGCCTTTCTCATCCCCCAGAATACCTTTATAGCTCTCCTCTGGACCTTTTAAGAATTGGAGGAGCCTTTCTCCATTAATTTAGGGCATGACGCTGGACATAACATTCCAAATGGATCTTATAAGGACCTTGCTTAATGGAAATATTATCTCTTCGGATTTATTTTTATTTCTGGTGCTTACGTAACAGTAATTTGCAGCTGTTCACATGATGGGATTGCAGAAAAACAGCCTTTCTATCGTAAACTACTGACAATTCTGAATCATCATGTTCTATTTTTTTAAGAAACATTTTTATCATCTTCAAATGTAAATTCAACGTCTTGGAAAATATATTAACCAAGAATAAATAATATGCCAGCCTAGCTTATTCAAATAATCCCTTCATTCTTATAGTGCCTAGATATTTCTTTGTTTGTTAATTTATGTATTTATTTATGTTCTTCTCAAATATAAATGTAAGGAATGCAGGTGTTACATGGAAGAGTGCCTGGTGTGTGACAGTTTATGTGCTGGACAAATTACTTTTTCTATGTGTTAACTTTCTGCTGCTGTGGCAAAAAATCAGAAATAAACATTTTTTTTTGGTGGAACCAGGGATTGAACTCAGGCCCTTTCACTTGCCAGAGAAATAAACAATTTATAAGAAGAAAAATGATTATTTTGGTTCACAGTTTCAGATTCTTCAGTTCATGTTTGCTTCACTGACTTTCTTTGGGCCTGCAGTGGTATTGTGTGACATGAGAGGAGGTGAAAAGAAAGGGGAGAGAGAGAGAAAGAGAGAGAGAGAGAGAGAGAGAGAGAGAGAGAGAGAGAGAGAGAGAGAAAGAACATAGGGTGCCAATACCCTTTCCATGGCACACAACATACAACCACTGGGTGCTTCCACTTATAGGTTCAACAACTTCCCACTATTGCTCAGATAACAACCAAGCCACTGGCACATTGACTTTTGGGGTACCCTGCATATATAAACTACAGTAAGGAAGAAATACTATCAAATTTTGTGCAACAACTAAGACAATGAAGAGGAAGACGAGGTGGAAGTAACCTACCAGTGCTAAACTTCCCAACTATGTGAACACTCCCATGGTAGTAGTCACATAGGGTAAACAAGTATTTCATCTTGGATTATAGAACAATAACCTCCAAATGTCAGTAATACCTCCAAATATTCCTCCAAATGTCATCCTGTCTCCATTTTATTGCCAAAACACTTAAGTTTATTTATTCAGTTATTCTTCATACTTTCTCATTTTACTTTCCATTACGATATCTCCTTCCTGTGCCTTCTCTATCAACAACAAATTGTAGATGGCTTATCTGCATGCCTTAAATTGATGTTTACATTATTTTAATTTCCAAACATATCTGCATCCCAAATATATTTAAATGAATCCTTGAGATCCAAGAATCCAAATTTTTCATTTGCATATTTCTATTTTAGTTTTCCACAGACTTTAAATTTATCAAAAATACAATTCATTTTTTTCTGAACAAATTTCTTCTTTTTTGAACAGCCTTGTCTCCAATGAAAAGAAACACTTTTTATTTATTTATTTATTTATTTATTTATCTATTTATTTTTTGGTGGAACCAGGGATTGAACTCAGGCCCTTTTGCTTGCCAGGCAGGCACTTATTCTACCGAGCCATCTCCCCAGTCCAAGAAACACTTTTAACTCTTTAAACACAAACATAAAATACAAAAGCTATTCCCTATTTCATTCACATTCTCAAGATAGAAGTGGCAGTAATGAATTCTAAAGGTACGGTTGTAATAAACTTTACACTCTGCATATGTTTCCTTACATGGCCAAACAATGGCAGATGATATTAAGGTTCTGGATTTTGGGAATAAGAGTTTATTCTATAATACCTTGGTAGGCTTAAACTAAATCTATGATTCCTTAAGAGTAGAGAACCTCCCCAGGTTATGGTTAGGAAGAGAAAAGATGCATTCAGTCAACTTGTCAAATTGAGGCCCCTTTACTCATTGATATCACCACTTTAATTCAAGTCGTCATCATTTTTCACTTGTATTATACATAGAAACATTGTCAAAGACTTGAAAACAGTCAAAACATTATGGATTCTCCTAGTAGAGTGCTGAGCATCCTCTTATGGGAGCTCTGAGGATTAACTCAGTCACTAGGATGTGCCTGTGTTCCCTGGCTTTGTTTGAATAGGTGGCTGTAAAGTTGGACAAGAATAAGTTTAACTTATTGAAATTAGTAGCAATGTAAAGAATTCTTCTTTTTTTGTGGAACTGGGGATTGAACTAAGAATTCTTGACTATAGTAATGTGTGTTATTATTACAGTTGATTTTTGACTTGTAGAAAAGACTATATAGCCTTTTTCTCCAAGAGAAAATAATCAGTTTTCTTCTTTATAGCAAAGAAATATTGGCATCTGTGCTCCTAATTTAGAGAAATGATGCCCTGACTTCGACGGAGGCCAAAAATGGGGGAGGCCAGCTGTGTAACTACACATTATGAATGCTGCTACCTTCATAAACTAGTAAGTTCAGATATATTAGGTATACAATCACTTCAGATTGACATATCTTTCTTAAAATTTCAAAAGTTATACTTAATTATACACTATCTAAAATTCATATCACCAGCAATTTCCTTCATAAACATGTGAAATTCCCCTTCTCTCAAAAATAAAACCCTCCAAATGTCTTAAGCTACCATCAAAGCTCTTCATACATACCTGTCTGAAAACTCCTCATCATCTTTTACAGGGTCTCCTGGACTCTCCTGATCTTCAAGACATCCTTACTCACTTCACATTCTGCTTTGCCTCATCATTTTCGCTAGAACATCTCCAGGCGCTGTGCATTTGCTCCTTCTAGGGCTAGCTGCTGCTACATTTTCAAGTTTCACTTTATTCTGTCTTTCTGAATTCCTGTTTGAATTGCCAGTCCTGTAACGGCACTCCTCTGCATTGCAGTAAAACTTTACAGTAACGTAAAATCATTTTCTGTTCATTACTGATAGCTTTGCTTTTTAGTCACTCGTGTTCTTCACTGGCACGCGTGCTCCTATTGTGATGTCCGGAGTACAATGTGAATGTGTGCGAGGAGGAGGGCTGTGTGTCTCCCTCTGCAGGTGCTATATGTGAGTTTTAAGGAGCTACTCCATGACATTCGCTTTCAGAGGCAAGAATTTCCTTCAGTCAGGTAAGAGACTTCAGCTTCGCTAAGATCTCAGCCTGTGTACTGGAAGGTAAGACATGAAAGCGAGACACACCTTGATTCTAAGGCAGCTTGGAAGGCCTCCGTATTTCCTGCATTGAAAATTCCCAGCCTGTCAAAGCATCATATTTGTGAGCACTATTTTCTTATCTACAACATACATTCATTTAAATAAATATTGCCTGATGCCTGTATGTATACTGTTAATTGTTTGAATTTCATTAAAATTCAATGCTACCTATATTTAAAACATTTAAATATGCTATGAATCCTTAATCCAATGAAGAAATCAATCTCACTATAAATTCCATCATGGTTTTCATTATGAGTATTTTGCATTTTAATAGAAAACTAATAAATACATAAAATGTAATTTTCAATGAGCCTAACATTTTCTTAAATCCACTAGTTTTTCAAAATATATATAGAAAAATCATAAGAAAAATATGTATAATTCAATGAATTTGATACACTACTACACTACATTTCTATTATATGAAATACTAAAGTTTATATTCTCACCAAGTTTATAAGAGCTAATCATCATAAGTGAATAATAAAATATTACACTATATAATAAATCTCTGTTAAGAGATTTGAGGAATACTACCATTTGAATCACTTACTGGTTCAATTATTTAAGTACAGGATTACCAAAAATTGCATGTTTTTTTCTTTAATTTTTATAAGATAATATAACATGAATTATAAAAATGATAACTTTGGCAAATTTATTCAGTATGAGTCTTGACTGGGTGAGATGAGACCTGCCAGGTGACTCCCGGGAGAGTCAACAGCAAAGTCAATGGCTGCCTGAGTGGTGCTCTTGCTGAACTGCTACGTGCTTCATTTAATGATAAAATAAAAAGATGTAAATAATTGTACCATATGCTGCATGAAAGGAATTTGCTCAAACTGGAGAAATATTTCAGCACAGAAGAAAGACATTGTACTCATCATCTTTCACCCATGGTGAAGAAAAAACATATGGACATTCATGTCTGCTGTCATTTACGTGTTCCGTATTTAGAAAGCCTAACATTACTTTCAAAATTCAAGTCGTTTTCCTCTAATATCTGAAGAACTAATGAAAATGACAAAACTACAAGGAAGAGAAAAATCACTCTCTATTGATCCTATATATTCTCTAACTTCAGTATAAATCAGGAGTTCTCCAGACAGTTTATATATGATCATTGGTGGCTCAGACATTTAAAGGTCATAAGTTTCATTTGTTTTCTTTCAAATTTTTTGGTTTCAACATTTGAGCCTCTAGAATGTTAAAAATATATTCCATTCAAAGCCTCAGTATTTTACCACACCACATTCCTTATTAGCAAATGATGTAGGAAAGAAATAGACAGATGTCGTGGCCCTAAAATTTTCCCTTTAACTTCAGATTTGGAATTTGCTATTTCAAGTGAGGAATGACATAAGATGAAACTGTAAAGTAGGACCATAAATCATTCAACAACAGGATAAGTACATCTCATGTCAATAACCTATTTAATGTATGCTTTTTGCTTATGATAAAATAAAATAAGTAAAAGTAAGAAAGAATACTGTTAGTAGGACGTCTTTCTTGCCCTACAAAAGTATGTGGCTACTGGTATAAGAGAGCAAGAGAATGAACACGGTAAAACCTGAAAAGTAAATTGTATCTCTCTTCAATATTTATGCCATGTTTTTTTTTGAAGATACTATTTGTAGTTATTTCTTGTCTGTCTTACAAAATATTTGAGAAAAATCTGATTTTTTCCAATGATGAAGTTTGAAATTGTAAAACCTATTAAGAAATATTTTATTAGCTGATTACATTATGAAGCAAAAATGGTAACATAGAAAATTCAGTGTTATTAGTGCTTTCAGTAACGTCTCCAGTTTCCTTTTCATTAAAACTTTAATTTTTGGAGACTCCTTTTTTATGAACTTTCATTGCTTTTTCCCAATAAAAAGATATAAAACAATACTGTAAAATTCCATCATTGGTTATTAGATACTTAATCTTGAAGTTAAAAATGTTGGATATATCATGGTACTTTTTAAAATAAGAAACTCTAATCTACACTTGTTGTGAATTTGTTAATTCATGTGAAATATGTTTTTCATATTTTAAAGAGCAAATATGTTTAAAAAATAAAAATTGTTTGCTGGCAAAATTGTTCAGTGGATTAAAGCACCTGCTTAGACAGACACAGGGATCAAGGTTTGATCCCCAATGTGCACTGCTGGTCCCACCCCCTGGGGACACACTGAGTGCTTAAGAATGGATTACAGGTGTGTGCCTGTAATCCCAGTGCTTGGGAGGCTGAAAACAGGAGGATCACTATAAGTCAGATCTACATAGTGAGACCCTGTAGACCCTGTAGACCCCATATTAAATACATAAAAAATAAATAAATAAAAATAAAAAATGTAAGGTAAATTTTCTTATTTTGCATTAAGATTTCAAATAATTTATTTAAATTATTGTCCTAGTAAATTATGAATACCCATTTTTCTAGATAAAATTATTTTGGCCAATTTCTGCTTTATACAGTAAATATATTATGCAATATAAATTCTTGTAAATGGGAAAAAATTGAAAAATATGAATAACGTAATGCTTTCTTTCCCTGTTATGATATACATCTTTTCTATGAGAAGGTCAATCGGTGATACTTTTGATGCTATTAAAGTAAGAGACTATGTAGGTCCAGGGTAAGTAAATTCCTTTTTTTTTTGTTTTTGTATTTTAGGGAAGTGTCTACAGGGTGTTCAGGGTCTCACTACTCGATCAGACTAGTAGTGATCTGCCTGTTTACAGATTCCCAAGAGCTGTGATTACAGGTTCATGCCATCATGCCCAGTCTCAGTTGCCAACTCAGCGCACCTTGGGGGTGGGGCTCACACGGCAGGCCTGGGGATCGAATGCCGAGCCCTGAGCCTGCTTGCAGGTGCTTTAGTGTGCTAAGCCATGTACATAAATTCCTTATGTGCTCTTTGTTATTGCTTTTCTTTTCAAATGAATAAATATTAACCTACTCTTCATATGTATATTTAATTTTGTCTCTGCTTTGTACAAATGAATAAAAAAGTAAATTGATTTAGGTTTAATGCATGGAAACTCTTGATAAATTATTTCAGTGAAATAGCCAATCATATTTAAAAGTAGAATTGACAATGTCTTGTAGTCACATGTATTTTTCCAGTCAACTTTTCTGCTATCAATGCAATAAGTTGAAGTGGGGCAAAAAGATTATCTAGCTTTCTCAACTTATCTTACAGTTAATACAGCTGTGAAATCCAACTAAGAATTTAATTTTTTGACAAAAGTTGTATAGCTCTTTATTGGTAGAAACATGATTAAAATTCCTGTTTTCTCACTGTCAATGCAATATGTCTTGTTGGATATTCAAACTGAATAACAAAAATAATTTCATTATTTCAAAAGTCTTTAGCAAAACTCATTAAGCTCACCCTTTTAGGGTAATGGCCTTCTCCCCAGGTCAGTTTACTTACAGAGGGAAAGTTGTTGGACCAAGAAAGTGATTTATTTGGTAATCCAGAAAAATCAAGAAAATAAAGGGTTCACGCCCTAGAAAGACCTCCATAACACAACGCATCTGTCAAGCTGCTTTAGCCTTCTGGCAAAGAGGAAACACAGGTGCTGAGGTTAGGATGAGTCTGTTGACTGGAGACTTCTGGCCACTGCGCTGCAAAGGGGCATCCTGAAAACCAGCGGTCATCAATCTGTTCACCGTGATACCGCTATGAAGCTTGAAATTCTTTTAGTCTCCTCTTGGCATCCTCAGTCTTAAAAAGAGGAGAGAGAGATTAGGGAAGTTCTAAAGTACTTACCCTGGCATTTGACATCACATCAAGGGCATCAATAGTGTGAGCACAAAGGTCCATGAGGAGTTGTAGCTTCTTGGCCTTCACCAAATCTTCAATGACACCTCCCTTAAGCTCAGAAAGGCTTCCTTTAACATGCTGAGAATTGGGGAACCAAGTATTCCATGGGGGAACCCAAACTTGAAGTCAGTAGGTGAAATAATATACAAGTGTAGCTAGGGCAAAATCAACCAGAAGTGAATAGCTTCCACAGAAACTTCATTGATTACTTGATCTGGTGGTAAATGTGACACCATTTCACCTTTTATGCAACTCCAGACAGACTTTGACTACATGAGCAACTGGTCTACATGCAGAACTGAACAGAAACAAACCAAATAAAGGTTGATTCCAAGGAGACATACGCAGTATGAGAACAGAGATCCAAACCTTTTCACCTTGCCCCATGGGCATCTGCATGTCCAAGTGAAGAGTCAGTGCTTTTGACAAATGTGGCCTTTAGGTCTCTGCAGAGTAACCAAGGCAGCGATTAGCAGAATTCTCACTCTAGAGGTGCTATCTAATAATATATTGCTCAGCTGTGTGACTGCCAAAATTGGCAATTTGTAAAGGAAAGTGAAGCTGCATGGTTTATGTAGATTTATCCTAGGTTATAATGCTGTTTGCATTTGAGTAGTTATTAAATATTTAAGTAATTTATTCATAATATGGAATCGGTATAATTTTAAAGTATGAATTCTGGATAAGCTGAAGTAGGATCTTGCAATATGAATCAATATGTTGAAACCAATATGAAAAATCAGATTTTTGAATAATAAAAAAACAAGTATTCCTTAGCATTTCTTGAGGACATAATATTGTATAAAGGGCACTTTATGATGCACAGAAACACAATCAAACCAAAAGCTGTGTGATTTCTACCATGAGAGATTTTTTTTTAAATTGCACTTACTGGGATTAATATTTTCTAGCAAACTGTGAGGTATCCTTTTACACAGTGGCCTAACAAAAGTCAGTGTTCCATTTTATATGGATTTCTCAGAAGAGCAGGATGAAGTGTGCTGAGCCAGAATTAAAAAGGAAAAAAAAAAGCACCAAGGGGTTTACTGAAAAGGCTTATAAAATAGCAGGGTGTGGATGACAGGGAAGAGCCAGTGAATATAATATAAAAAGGCTCAAAAGGAAGGAAAAGTTTTGAAGAACAATTAAAAATTTTTTTCTTTACCACTTTTTAAGGTTTTGGCAATTAAAAGAGAAAATGAGTTGGAAATACATTCAAGAACAAATCTTTGAATACTGCATGTATGTAAACAGAAGTGTATTTAGCATCAAATGATACACTAATTCAAAATAATTAGAAGGAAAAATGATAAATTCTAATGCAGATATTAAAACTGAGATGTTTTAAAATCATTCAAGTGAAAATGATGTGCAATGCAGTTTCATCTACACAGACAAATCTTGGAAATAATCAATATTACTAGCAGAATTTTGGGTTGGAAACACAATCTAGGATTTTAATCTAATGGACAATGAAGTAAATGTAGCAGGGGCAAAAGAAAAAAATAACCATTATAACTGCACACTGCAAATACAATTTGCAGGAGCTGCAATTTTCCCTTTACTGTTGTATTTACATTAGGGTCAGATCAATTTAATGGGCAGTATTATTTTTCTGCACAAGTTACAAGCATAGTAATTGTCTTATTATTTGTTCCATTATTTTTTTGTGCTATTCCCAGAACAGGGTTTTAGGACAAGGTGTTATCTGTTCAGCACTAGTACTGTCTCAGATTTTGACTTGGGGACCACCTGAATCACAATCATGTAATATAATTGTTGATCAACAGAATAAAAATGCAGTGCATGGAACGGTGCCCTAGGGCAATGCTAACAAACACTCCTTTGATATTTTTTCTTTCATAAAATTTAGATCAGTTGATTCAGATGTAAAATATAACCATGGCCTAAGAAGACAAGTACATAAATTTAGGGGTCTAAAACTTTCTGGTTCAATACAATAGCCTGCGATGCTAGCTAAACATAGCTCTTGACTACTAATTCTGCTATTAATGTTTGACGTACATAACTTGTAATTCTATACAAATATGTCTATTTGTTCTTTTATTTACTTTGTATTTTAGGGAAGGGGCTACAGGGTGTTCAGGGTCTCACTACTCAGTTAGACTTGTAGTGATCTGCCTGTTTAGAGCCTCCCAAGACCTGGGATTACAGGTGCGGGTTGCCATGTCCAGTCTCAATCGCCGTCTCACTGTGCCCCAGTGGTGGGGCAGGCATGGCGTCAAGTATATGTACTTCACTTCTAAAGTTGAAACTTATGGGCTGGCCAGATAGCTCAGCGGATTGAAGCGCCTGCTTAGGCAGATGAAGGCACACCAGTTCGATCCCCGGCATTCTGTGCCGGCCCTGCCCTTGGGGTTCCCTGAGACAGTGAATGAGACTAGGTTTGGTGGCTGAAAACAGGAGAATCACTAGGAGTCAGATGTGTGTAGTGAGACCCTGTAGACCCTGTACTAAATACATAAAAATAAAAAAATAAAACCTAGTATTTGCATCCATAAAAATGTATGTGTATTTAAAACAACTTAGTTATGTGAGATGAATTTCCATTTGTACATTTCAGGGAGTTTAAGTGTAGATCAAATATATTTCATGAAAAACCTAGTATCTGTATTGATAGGTGCTGTGTTAACTGAATGTTAAATATTTAACATAAAAATTTAATTTTTTGTAACTAAAATTGTATTCATTTATCATTGAACTCATATTTGATTGCATCAGTAAAATGAAATATGAATGATAGTACAAAATAATGTTATTTATGAAAATAATAGATTATATATATATATCACTTTTTTTTTTCTCAAATCTAGTAAAGATTCCCACTATGCAGTAGTGATCCTCTTGTCTCTGCCTCCTCAGTGCTGGGATTACAGGCAAGCACCACTACGTGCGGTTCCTGGGCTGGCATTGCATGTGGAGCTATCTTCCCAGCCCTCACATCTTATAATACAGTGGTATATTATATGTTATATATCATACAACCATACAACATAATATAGAAATGACTTGTGAGGGCCGGGAGATAGCTGTGCAGTCTAAGGGACTGCCTGTCAAGAGGAAGGACCCAGGTTTGATCTGCTGTATCGCATGCCCTGTTGGTCCCATGCAAAGCTGGTTCCATACCATGCAGGCCACTGAAACAAGGCATGATGGCATAGGCCTATAATCGCATTGCTGGGGTGGCTGACATGAATAAGATATATGATAATATTTTACTACTTTTAATATGGTTACTATAAATTTGAAATAATGAAGTTCACGTTTTATTTTTATGAACAACAACTGCAATAAAGAAGGGTTATATGTAGTGAATTTATCTTGTGTGTGTGCAATAAACTGCCAGTTTCCACTAGGAGATGGTATAGTAGAAAAAGCGCTTCCCTGGCAAGCAAAAGGGCCTGAGTTCAGTCCCTGGTTCTGCCAAAAAACAAACAAAAAAACAGTTTCCACAGATGGGAGCCCCAGCACAGAGGCTTTCCATTGCATCCTGTGATCACTTTGCAGGGCAGGCTAGGTGCGCACTGAAGACCCCTGGAGTGTTCCCAGGGATACACATTTGGGTTCTTAGCAGACGGTTGCAAGGCATGGAGCACCTGCTCCTCTCTGCAGTCGTCCGCTCTGTGCCACAGAGGAGGCCTCCCATAGACAGTTGCCAACACAGCTGCTTGTTGGGTCAAGGCAAATACAGAACGGAAGAAGCTCCAGTGAGAGAGAATCAACGGACATGGCCGATGTCATAAAAATGTGAAAGTGTCACAAATCATGGAGAGGCCATCATTTCACCATGGCCTTATTTTATTGGTTTGGAGCAAGTCATAGATGTCATCAATTATTAAGGAAATAATTAGACCAAAACATGAAGAGCAGGAAGCTGCCACCATGTGGAGTCACTTGCGGGCGTGTCTGATGCTTATCTGTAGCATCCCCGTGTGAATCTTCCTTATCAGTACACCAGTTAGTATATGTTACTTTCTTGTTAGTAGGTTTTTGTGAGTTTAATTGACTTTAACTATAATGTTAGCACTTCATTTGAAATAAGTCTACATTACACAAAATCATAAATGGAAATGAAATCTATTAAGAAAAGTAATTTCCAGCAACACAAAATAAGTAGTTATTTCATTTGAAGGCAATAGCTTAAAAAGTAACAGATCTTTGTAAGACAATTTGTAGCTTAAAATATTGCTGCTGCTGATGGATGTTTTACATATACTTAGATTAATAGTTTGAATTTTTGGTATGAATAAAGCCTAATGCTGGGTGTAAATGAGGTATAATATTAAGTTCTAGGGTAACATTAGACAAAGTTGAATACAAATAAGAGGGAGCAGATAATAATGACATGAAAATAACACAATCAATAGTTATTCAAGTAAAGTACTAATACAAAATATGCCAAATGGAAAGTAATGTTTTTCATACTACATTCAAATTCCAAATTTGTTTTAGTTCTGTAAATTCTCCAATTACTTTATTTTGACAACTCTGACCTTCATTTTATCTTGACTTTTTTTTTTTTTTTGAAATTTACAGGACCATAATAATTTTATTTTGTTTTGTATCTTCATAGTTAGCAAATCAATTGTTAAAGAAGAACATCATGAAATTTAGTACTACAGTTTAATAAAGATTGTTAGTATTATAATTTTAGAATTTGTATAACCTGGGACAGTTATCAAAATAGGGAAAACAAAAAGCAGAAGAGGATATAATATGAATATATTGTTACTACAGTTATTTATTTTTTGGTAATTGAGTTTTTTGGGGGAGGGGGAGAGTCTACAGGGTATTCAGCATCTCACTACTAGATTGGACTCGTGGAAATTCTCCTGTTTACAGCCTCACAAGAGCTGGAATAAAGGGCTCACGCCACCAGGCTCAGTCTCAATCACCGTCTCAGCCTGCTCCCGGGGTGGGGCCGGCAACACAGGCCCGGGGATCGAACCTCTGGCGCCTGAGCCTGCTTGCAGGCACTTTAATCCGCTGAGCTATTTGCCAGGCCCTTTGTGATTTTTTTTTAAATGATTATCTGAAAGAGTAAACTTAGGACACAAATATTTAAAAATTGCGTGTATCTTGCTACCGCTAAGAACATGTAATTGGCGAATAATAGGGAGATGAGAATTAAAATTAGTTTCTATATTTTCATCAAATCTGCTACATCCAGCAGTGTAATGAGGTGTTTACCACCTGAGAGCATGATACAAATAGTGCACCGTATTACAAAGACATATTCATTTAATTCTTTTATGACAGGGAAAAGTCCACAAACCCTTAACGTTTTTTTTTCTAAGATTTTCATTCTCCACATGACAGAATGCCAAAATTCCCATAAAGTTGGTAGTTGAAGGCCCTTAGTGACAAGAAAGTATTAAGAAAAAATGTGCCTTTTCACGAGCACCGCCAGGCGCTCACGGCCCTCTGTGGCTGCGAACGTCTTCATGCGGCCGCTTGTGCCGGAGCCGTCCACAGTAAGGGCTTGGACCCCGAGTGGTGGTACTGCGTTGGAGCTGGACATTGGGAGGGGAGGGCTGGCAGGATGTCACTGTGCACGGGCGTGCTCCCCAGGGGAAACTGGCCTTTCTTTTCCCCTCTCCTTCCCAGTTTATACAGTTACTTCCGTTGTCCATTCCCAGCAAATGTCCAAAGCTACGAGTCTCTACATTTTGGAAAAGAAACTTCAGAACCATGAGGAAAATAAGTGTTTCCTTTTATTTATTTATTTATTTATTTATTTATTTATTTACTTGCTACAGAGTCTCGTTATGCAGCTCAGACTCTGAGTGATCCTCCTGTCCCAGCCTCCCAGGCCCTAGGATTACAGACGCTTGCCACCCAGCGCGGTCTTGGTGGCTGACCTGGTGGGCCCGGGGTAAGGCCGGCAGAGCACGCTGCACCAGGGATGGAGCGAGATCCTTGCACTTGCCAGGCAGGCGCTTAGACCTCCAAGCTGTGTTCCACGCCCCGTTTCCTCTTTAGAAGTTAATTATCTCAGGGATTTTTGTTAAGGCTATGGAAAAGTAGTACAAGGTCAATCTATTTTTAATAGTCAAATATTACACTGATAATCTGGGAAAGACCATTGCATAATATTTGCATAAGTGAACAAATATTATCACCCCTGAAATTTTATTGTTATATCTCATAGCATCATTTTATTTAATATTGTTTTATAATAACACATTTTATGCTTATTGTTTTTTTTATTGTGTAACCTGCCATCCCAAAGAGTGCTATAAAAATAGCTTTATTATTTCTATGCTCTGGTTTATTAAGAACTTGAGCCACGACTGATTTGGTCTTTAATTGCCCTTTGTCATCATCTGGAGACCTTCAACTGTCTGCATTGCATTCAGCTTGAGCCCAACTGAAGCAAACTTTGCCCTCCTGTCTGCTGATTTAGTGCCCTTCCATTCAGTCTTTCCATGTGGCTGGCTTGAGTTCTCTTCCAGTGTGTTCCTGTGAGACAGTTGAACTTCTTGTATAACAAATAGTTCCGTGAATGCAAATGATAGCAATAAGGAATACAAGTGGTAGCTGTGGAATAGGCAGTGTCACTGCTATACCCCTTTGGCAAATGGAGAACCATGTTAACCCTCCTTCAAACATTACGAATTTTATTAGAATACTAGAAAATAAATTTCTAGGAGAATAGGATATCTGCCTGATTTACAGCTCTTTTTATTTCTCTCCCACTAAACACTGGTATTGCCATTTTTAGGCTATTCTTCCAAAGGAAAGGTTTTACCATGTAGTCTTCGCACTTGCTTTCTTCTGTTGAGAGTGTGGTTCTGAGATACCCACATACATATTACTGAGACTGTCTTTCAAAGCCCAGCACCAGGAACAAATACTTAACAAAATTCATTTTAACAACTCTCTCATTCAGTTAATTATCATATTTAAATGATAATTATTTTCATTATTTATACCTATGCCATATATATTTATTATATATTTTAGTTATTCATTCATTTGCTCATTGTTTTGTCCATCAGAATATAAACATGAAAAGAAGTAATAATGATGGTTCTGTATGTCTATGTTTCAAACAAAAGTGGGTTACTGTTGTGACAAGTATTTTTTTCTCAGTAAAGATTAATTGAATGAAAATTTGACAATAAATAATAATTTAATTAGAAAACAATGTGTGCAAAATTGAATGAGTGAAGTAAATCTAGTTTGAGCATATGTATGAATATGTGTGTGTGTGTGTGTGTGTGTGTGTGTGTGTGTGTGTGTACCAAATATCTAGAAGTAGATTGAGCAAAATATTAGTCATATATATTTGGGTAATGCTATTATTGGTGATAATGGAGAAATTTTCATCTTTCTATTTCAGAAAAATTAATATGGATACAGTACTTATATAACATGATACTGTTCTACTAAATGACAATTTTTAATTTTTAAATTAGGATTATATTATTCTGATAAAATTAAAATGTTTTCATGTATTGATTTTGTGTGGTAGATATATTTTTGCTAAATAAATATTTTAAATTTTCATAATTTTTTCACACAAATCTGTTTCTTTTTCTACTGGATACAAATAACTCATGGTATGTCGTAATATAAATTGAAACTAATTAGATTTTGTGATACATTAAAGTAAATGTATAAATGATGGTCAAAATTATCTCCACATTTCTCTGGACATAACTAACAACTTTTCATCTGCTATTTAATAAAAATAGATCCCAAAAATTGTTAAATGAGGGCTGTTCTTCTGACAGTGAAACTTGAAGAGAGCCCTCATGCTATTAAGGTAAAGTCAAAAGAGTAGAGTTAAAGGAATTTCTCTATTGTAAGAGAAATGTGAGCTTCGCAGAAAGTAAATTGGCTTGGAGAAACTCAATGAGGTGCCGTCTAAAATGAGCAGATAAAGGACAGAGTGCTTTGTAGAACCTGTGAGAAAGCAATTTAGATATTCGTAGTGATAGCTCAGTTGCCTGGATGCCTAGAAGTAATCTAAATCTGAAACTATTTTTAGTATATTGAACAGGAAAACTCTGTCTGGCATCATTTTTTTGTTTATCTTCCCTTTTTGATCTGCCATCACTGGTACCTACTCATCATTTATTGTGTTATTCCATTAAAAAGAGTGAAAGAACAAAGACTTAAAGCTCCAAAAAACCAAAGTGGCTACCGTGAACAAGAAATTTCTGTGCATATTCATTGTCATGACTGATACTTAATTTTCCGTTGCTTCAAATATTACTGAAAACATTGTCATGCTATTACTTGGCATTCTATAAGCATAGGAATTTTGACATTAAGTATTTTGCAAATCTCCAAAGACTACATTTCTGTTAAGTCTTTAAGAAAAGAATAAGCCAAATATCTCATGATAGAGACTTTAAAATATCTTACTTAACATTTATGATGCCAAGTAAATCTGTCAAATCATTTATATAATTATCTCTTTTGATCCCATGAAGCCCAGATAGGCTCAACACTATCAACCTCTTATTAAAGTGAGAAAGCGGAACTAAAGATGACTGGACTCTGTCCAACTATAAGTAGACGAGGCTGGTGCTTGAAAGCCTCAGGAATTAATGTTGGAATGATGAAAAGAATGAATTTTACTAATTTAATAAGTACTTTAAGTTTTCATGATTAAAATGACTTTAAAATACACAGAAATCTAACAATGGAATTCACTGAAAAAGAATTTTTAATGAACTCAAAAATAAACAATGAAATGCAAATGAAGTTAATATTATTTGTAACAAATAACTTTTAAAATGAAAAATAGATGTTATTAATGAGAAGTAAAGCAATGCTTGTAGAAGCATGACAGTGACAGGCACATAATTTCAGAAGAAGAAATATAAGTGACTAACTTACAAAAGTATATTAAAATATCTAGTAATTAAACCAGTGATTTAAAAAACTATACTTAGGAGATACAGCTCCTAAGTATAATTTTATAATATATATATACTAATATATATAATGTTAGTTATTTATAATAACTAGAATAATATTTATATACTTGTAGAAGCATGACAGTGACAGGCACATAATT
>NW_004524748.1:4200794-4238279 GCF_000260255.1 Octodon degus
GCTTATTCAGCTGAGCCATCTCCCCAGCCCCTAAGTTTTCATTTATATGTAGAAGGAAAATGGAGTCACCAAAATAGGAATTATGGGTTTGATATGCCAAACCTTGTATATGTCATTAGAAGTGGGAAAAGAGAAATTAAAATGCTTTGTGAGGGCTTGTCAGAGTAATCCTTAATCGCAGCAAAAGAATTTTATTTAACATGGTGAGAACAGTTTCTTCTAACACCCTTTCAAGGATAATTTTGTTTTTAAAACTTGGCTCTAACTTATAATGCCTTCCTCTCCATTTGTCCAGACATCTTTTGTGTTATCTTTATTGAACCTACCATGGGAAACAAAGGCATTGTATTATAACATCAAGCATGAAACACATTCTCTCCATAAAATACCATTTTTTTCTTTTGATTTTCTATATTACTTCCTCAAGTGATGGTAAGCATGACTGTATCATCTTAATTGGCCTGGGAATTGCCAGAAGTCAGGTGACATACTCCAGAGTTTCTAGATGAGTGATGAATCCTGACTTTGAGGGCTATTTCTGTTCCCTCCCCACCTCTTCTCAGTTGCTGCCCGTCTCCTTTGTTTCCTGGACACCTTGAACGAAGCAGTTCACAACCTTCTGCTGTGCTGTTTCAGCCTTGGATGTATGTGATGATGGTGTGAATCCATGAAGCTAAGACAAATTCAAAGTCTGCCAGATGGTGGTTTTACTTTAAGTAGAACTATGACCCTTGGGTGTACTTAGGGGTTTGATATGGTTTCAGGAGTTGTGTTTAGGTATCAAGTTGACAAGAGGTCCCGATAAGAACAAAACCTAGTTAGGTCAGCCGGATTGGCTTGAGATCTGCCCAGGGACTCATGAAGCACACATCGGGATGTTTCCCAGTGTGCCTCAGCTGTGTGACCTTGTGCTATATCTGGATCCCTACTCCTTTCTCTTTGGTCTTCTTGTCTTGGTCAGCTTCCCAGCTGACATGAACTAAACACATTTTCTTCACACCCTTCCTCTTTCAAAATGATGTCTTTGCCTAAGATCCTGCCATCCTGGACTCAATCCTTTGTATTGTGATCAAGTGAAGTCTCTTCTTCTGTGGAATGTGGATTTGAGTTATTATGACTGCATGACAGGGGGTGAATTAATACTCTAAAATCACATGTACCCTACAAAATTGTATCTTTTTTAAAAAATTAATTCTGTATAGTAAGGAAAATGTTTTCTGACTTTTAGTGTTCCAAATGTAGTACTGACGTAATGCATGTAATTGTTCAAACTGGAAAGTTAGAGTGGCCTTTGTCATCTTTAGCTCACTCATTCCTCCAGTAGGTAGTCACTTCATTTTGTGGTTTTTTTTTTTTTTTTTTCTGTTTCACAGTCATTTTTTCAGTTGAGAATCTCCACATTTCATGCTGCGATATCATCGTATCATTAAAGCCCATGCATATGAATATTAATTTTTTTTCAATTTTTCAAGCTCATCGGGCTGACACCAGTATCTATCTATCTATCTATCTATCTATCTATCTATCTATCTATCCATCTATCTATTTATTTATTTATTTTGAATTTTAGGGACGGGTCTGCAGGGTGTTCATGGTCTCACTACTCAATCGGACTCCTAGTGTTCCGCCTGTTTACAGCCTCCCAAGAGCTGGGATTACAGGCGCTTTGCACCACCACGCCCAGTCTCCATTGTCATCTCATTGCACCTCAGGGGCAGGGCCAGCACTGTGGGCCCAGGGATGCAACCCCCGGCCCCTGCGCCTGCTTGCAGGTGCTTTAATCCGCTGAGCTATTTGACAGGCCCTTACTTTTTATTTAAATGTATGTATTATTATCAGTAGAAACTAAAATCACACTTTCTTTTTATTTTTATACCTCACTTTTCCCTTAAACTCTATATCCAAATGCACAATCATTTCACTTTTGATAGTAAATTCAAATGACACCACACCCCTTGAGTTATCTATCAGCTTTGTCTTCAACTAAAATTTGTCTTCTAAAGGGAGATTTTTCCTGGAGATATTTGTCTGGACATATTTTTGTTATTGTTTTAAAGTAGAGGAAAGGAGGGCATTGCTGGAACCTAATGAATAGAAGCTCTGAGTTCTGTTAACCATACCACAGAGATCCGGAGAAAACCCTCAGATGCAAGAAATTGTGCGGTGCGAAATGTCAGAGGTACTGAATTTGAGATATTCTGCCCAGCATCAAGTCATCATATCATCTGGAAAACTGTAACAACTTGATAATGATCTCTCTGTAGCAGTTTTGCTTTCACTCAAGTCATTTTCCACCATGTAGCTTGAGGGAGTCTCTGTAAATCTTAAAAAAAAAAAAAAAAAATGTCCTGTGCTTTGTACTTCCAACTTCCATTGTTCCTAAGTATAAGTTCTGAAAGGTGAATCTTTAGGATTTGGTTCCAAATAACTCTTTGATTTCTATCAATTCTCCCTCTTTCTGAAAACCTTCATTGCTAGTGAAGCAGTTTATTCTTTGAATATCCATCCTCTTTCTTCAGTGTCTGGAGTTGGGTGTTTTAGCAGATTGAACCTGCCATCTTACTCCTACAACCCTAAACATTGATCACGACCCTCTTTGGACTTGGGTCTGCCCACAGGAAAAATGTCATGTAATCAGATATCCAGCTGTAACCATCACATCACTGAACATTCTCGGAGACGTTATTGGGACCATTTCGACAATAAAATTTAGTTCATTTTCTACTTTATGTATTGTAATTAAAAATGCCTCATGTCTTTGTTGTTGTTGCTCATTTCCAAGCTATGTTTCTTTATGCCTATGTTCCTTTCCTTTTGGCAATAGAACTCCAAGTTATCTCCATTAGGCCAAAGTGGCTAGAAAAGATGGACATCCCTTTCTTTTATTTACAGACACTGTGGGGACTGGTGTGCCTGCCAACTCCAAGTTATATGGAGAACTGTGTGAGAACTGAAAATGATTCCATCTAGTAAACAGCTAAGCAATCACGAAATAATGGAGAAAAAAAATGGTTTTGGAAATTCCTCACCTGGGAATTCCTCTTAAACAACCAAAGAAATCAATATGAACAAATTCTTTAGTGGTATTAACAGGTTTTTCTAGCAAGTAACAATGTCTTACTTTTTTACATTAAATTGAAATCATAGAAAATATGTCATTGAAGTATTGTTTATATCTGGAATACTTTTATGACAAAGAAAACTTAATTTTATCAAGCTACAGAATATGGCAGCCTTTTGTTAAAAATAATTAAAAATGTAATCACATAGTATTTTTAATATTGGCTTGATTGATTATGTTAATACTATTCCCAAATTACCCTTAACGTGGGTCTAAGTAGCTCATATATTCTGAGTAACTTCATAGGATATTAGTTCTGGGTTATTTTTTCTATTTTAGGATATTGTGGGAATAAAAATTTTTGAAAATAACTATCAGTAAATTCCACATTAATTTTTAGTAGTTATTATTTACATGTTTAATCTTCAAAAACAAAAAAAACTGTTTCTACAAGATGTCATACAGAAAATTTAAATTTCTATGGCTTTGATTTTTTTAGTTCTCAAGAGAAAAATAGTTTATTTTATAAAAGAGTAAATAAAAGCTTTATCTTGTTCCTACATTGAAGAATTAGTGAAAGGAGTTAAAGTCTGATGAAAAATAGTCACTTCCACAATATGTATAAATTCAATTTCTCTAAACATTTAAAATTAGTATGGCTAAACGATTTCATTTAACCTTTCTCTTTTAAAATTATGCCCCAGATATGAAATAGCAAAGCACTCTCAAAATCCATAGAAACATTATTATTCACTTATACAATTCAATCACTTTGTATTTTTCCTTCATTTCATTGTTTATCACAGAAGGATACAAGGATATAAGCTTTGAGGAAAAAGAAGACCCATTAGATATATCCTGCTAAGTAATTAAATTGAATCTATGCCTGTTTTAAATTTACCAATTAAAAAAGTGAATATTATTACAATTTTATCCTAATTAAGGGGGAATTTACTCAGGGTTAATAAAAAATCATCCAATGGAAGGTTAGAGTTTATGCAGAAAAAATAGAATATATTACTAAGGAAAGTCACGAGTTTTTGGTTTTGGTTTGCTTAATTGTGGGCATTGCAGAATAAAATTACAGAAATAGAAATATTTTGTCAGAAGCATGTAATAATATATGGGCTAAATATTACAGTTTTAATTCTTAAATATAATACATAGTAAATGAAATATTTGGAAACCATAGATATCAGAATATTCTTTCACTCCTTTTATATGCTGGGTATTGACAGCAAAAGAGAGACACAATGTTGCAGTGGTAGCAAAAAAAGTTTAGGACGCAGAGTCAGCAAAACATGAGTGTTGTTGTGTCTCCTTAGTGTTGGAGACACACGAGTGAGGGAGGAGGACGGAGCAGAGAACTGAGCATACCATCTTTGTGGTGTCTGCCCTAGAGAAAAACATATTCCTAAAATACTGCATATCACTTCCTGTGAAGAAATTTGCACGCCTTCACTTTTCTTTGTTTTCTTTGCACACACAATTCATATCACCAATCCTTGAGTCATCCCTGGGGTGTACCCACGCTGCTATTGTTGTACTAGCACATCAAGTTTCATTTGGCGATGTCTCTCTCAGGGGTGAAGCAACAAGGATAAATTAAGAAAAGCAAATTACTGAAAGAGTAATAATGAAATTATTCAGATGAATAACAAGCAAAAAGCAATTAAAGGACCTTTACCTTAGAACTTAAAAAAAAGCAAGTTTGTATATGACAGTGAGCTTCTAAATCTATTGAAAAAAAAAAAAACAGAAAGAAGTAAAAATAAGAATTTACTATTTATTTATTTATTTATTTATTCATTTATTCATTTATTTTTCTGTATTTAGTACAGGGTCCACAGGGCCTCACTACACACATTGGACTCATAGTGATCCTGCTGTTTTCAGCCTCCCAAGGGCATGGATTACGGGCATGCAGCACCACGCCAAGTCTTAATCACTGTCTCAGTGTGCCCTGGGGAGCAGGGCCAGCAAGAGGAATTTGATTTTTTTTTTAAATATGCCACATCTATAAAAGTTTTCAACATTTTTAGCTGAATTGCAAATTAAATTGGCAAGAGAAAATTTTATCTTTCCTTTGCTTCAGACATTCAGTTTTACTACTTGAGTATAGACTTTGTATTTCATAACAAATCTTAAAAACTAATGCTTTTGATTATGACAATAAAATTAATCTATGCTTAACACAGAAAATATTTTTACTTAGTACACATTTACAGAACATATTGATTGCATTTATTGTGGGAAATTAGTGTGTATTGATAACACATCTTAATTATTTTTCACCCTTTACCTTGCATTTTTCCTTTCTCCTTCCAAATCTTGATCACCTTCCCATTTGCAAAAGCTCTGCTTCTACTTTTTCCTTTTAAATTTTTTTTTCTCAGCCACCCTGAGGGTAGGGCTGGCACAGCATGTTGTCCCGGGGATCAAACTGCGGTCCCCTGCATCTGCCTAATCTTCCCTAAGCAGGTACTTAAGGCCACTGAGCTATCTTATCTCGCTGGCTCCTTAATTTTTCTTTCTTTTTTTTTTTTTTTAAGGAACTTTATCCTCTCTTCTCCTCATATATCTATCTTTTGTTAACCATCTGTCCTGACTTCCTAGTGATTGTAGTGGTTTCATTTTCTTAGTCTCCACTACATTGATTTCTGCTCTGATCATTATAATTTCCTGCCTGCTTTGGGCTTTGGGATTATCCTGCTTTTCTTTTCCTAGAGTCTTGAAGTGCATTATTAGGTTATTTATTTGAGTTTGTTCTGTTTTCCTGATGTGAGAATTCACCACTGTAAGTTCCCTTCTGTAGACTGATTTCATTGTACAATGGGTTTTGATATGTTATATTTACATTTTCTTTTGATTATAAGTATTGTTTAATTTCTTCTTAAATTTTTATGCCTATTTTTTCAGGAGAGCATTATTTAATTTCCATGTGTTTATGAAATTTTTCAGATTTCATTTATCAGTAATTTCCAATTTATTGCAATATAGTCTGAAAACATATATGAGACAATTTCAATTTCTTTTCATTTACTTAAAAACATGTTTTATGGGCTAGTGTATATTCTATTTTAGACAATATCCCATTTGCAGCTGAAAAGAATGTATATTCTGATGTTGCTGGCTTAATCACTTTAAAAACATCTACTAAATTCATTTGTTCACAAATTTGGTTGAGTTCTGTTATTTCTTTTTCTTTAATTTATTTTAAAGGGAATGGAAAATAATAGATAAGATATTAGAATGGCCCACAATTTAAAAAATGATTATAGGTACTCAACAGTGATTGTTATATTTAACATTGTTGTCTTGTGTGTAGTTGCTCAGATTACAGATAGAAGCATCTAAATTGCTCAAAGTAAAAAATTTAAGTATTAACTGCTACCTTCTGAAACCAATAGAAATTAGCAGTGCAATCATCTTAGCTATCCTGCATATATACTACATAAATTTTTGCCTTCCTTTTTTTCTTTTCTCTTTCATCATTCCAATTATTCATTCCTTAGGCTCAGTTTCTCTATTACTATGTCTATTACATCTCTCAGATTTTATTTCTTATTCAGTTTCTCATACTAGGGAGACAATAGGATGTTTAAGCATGGAGTCTGATTTACTTCACTCAAGGGTATAGTCTCTAGTTGCATCCATTTACCTATAAAAGCCTCAAGTTTATCTTTCTTTACAGCTGAGTAGTACTTTTCTGTGTAAAAATACCACAACTTTTTTACTCTTTCCTCAGGTGATTGGCATTTTGGGTTTTTTCCAAAATTTAGTTATGGAAAATTCTGCTACTATACACATGGGTTGACGTATATCTCTACAGCATGATATTTTCAGTTCTGGAAAAATACCTAGGAGCAGAACAGCTGGGTCAAATAAGACTTTTAATCTTAGTTTTGAGAGGCATCTACACACTGATTACCACAGAGGTTGTAATAGTCTACGCTTCCACCAACAGTAGAGAAGTGTTTCCCTTTTCTCCACAGCCTCTCTCGCATTTGTTATTAGTTAGGTTCTTGATGATAGCCATTCTTTCTGGGGCATCCCTTCCAATTTAGAAAATTACGACAAGAGATAATTGTGTTGAGTTCAGATTGTGAACAATGCCTGATGGGCAAAGGATCCCAGAACAACAATAGAGACATTTATTTATACCTTTATAAAGTCACAAAACCTAAGGTATGTGCCTAATGTGGAAGCACCCAATTATATAAGCAAATTTATAGGACATGAACAATCAAAAAACCAATAACATGACATGATCTTTTTTTTTTTTTTTTTTTTTTTGCAAGCCGTGATCATTTAATTCAGATCACAAAACTTGAGATGCACACCTAACATATAACCTTATATTATTTAACTGCAAATAAAGTTTCTTTTCAGGGCATCAGTGCAAATAAGTTGGAAATACCTAAATAAACTTATAATGCCATTCTTAAAGTCTTATAAATAGACTATGTGGAGAATAAAGTTAAACATTACTGTTTCTTAATGTTACTTTTTATTTTTTAGGACTAAAGGTAAATGATGAAGTAGAATAGACTTCAGCACATTTTCTAGCCCTAGACCCCTAAATTAAGTTTGCACTGACTTAAATACTGGTGGCTTTACAGGAATAAGAGACCTGTGTGGTTGAGTGCCCACTCTTTAATGCAAAAACTGATGTTTCCTTTTTCAAATGGTTCAATCTCACTGACATGTAAGCCCTTAGCAGATCCCTAATAAAAGAACAATTTGTAAAACTGTGCCATTTTAATGTGTTTACAATTTAATACATAGTTTTATTGATGAATGTAGTCATGAGAGTTGTTGAACAATACTGAAGTCATGGTTTTCCTGGTTTGTAGTCTTCAATAAGTTTAAGAAGTTATTATATGAAACATCTGTCAAACGAGTAAGACTGTATCGATGCATCCATCATTTTCAGGATTGTTGGTTATCAGGGCGTATTTACCCCAAATAACCTTACTTCCTTGTGTCACAAGGCTCAACTAGCTCACATTCACATCGTTCACTGTTACTTTTGTAATAATACCCAAAGTTGTACATAGTAGAGATGAAGGATTCTTTTTCACACCAAATATTGGCAGGCAAAAGGTGTTTTTCAGTTCAGGATGTGTTATATTGGCCTTCTGAAAGTGCAAGCCCATTAGCCTAATAAATATTTCATATTAAATAGTTTTCTTATAAAGCCATATCTAACAAAGCAGACTTTAATAATCATCCTCTTCCATGCCTTCCTTTTTCTCTTTCCAGTTCAAATAAGTTTTACTACTTCTGTTTCTCCTCAGGCATGAACTTTGGGCAGAGGAACTTGCCGTTTTCCCACCTTTTCTTTCTGTTTTTATTTAACATGTTGGAAAGTACTTTTGCACAACACTGTTACACTCTGTCTCCTTGTAAAGTCTTTTTATTGTACTTTTGTTTGGTGTTTCTCTTTTCATGCATCATGATCTTCTTCATTTATATTTTCTCTGCATGGTGCTGTTTGTGGAAGAGCTTAGCCTTCATGTCAATCACTGCTTTTGTCTTCTTTGAAAATTCATGAGCCTCTCAACTGCTTTCTCTTTTTTTCTCATGGTAATCCAAGTGGTACCCATACCATTTTGAGTTTAATTCAATATATTCATTTTCTGGCATGATGACAGCTGCAGAGCCACCACAGGTGGCCTCAGTTGAGCAAAGAAAAGCCCTAACTTTAGGATCTCCCAAATGCATGAGCTGCCTCCATGCAGCCAAAAAACAGACAAGCCCAATAACACAGTCTTAGGGGAACTTAATACCCATTATGTTCAAAGAGATATATCAAATGTAGAGCTTTGATCATGAATAAGTGTTGGACTTTGCTAAAAGATGTTTCTGCACCTATTGAGATGATCTTGTGGTTTTTATTTTTGGCTCTACTGATATAGTGTATTATATTTATAGACTTGCATATGTTGAACCATCCTTTAATCCCTCAGATGAATCCTACCCTATCAGTCATTATGTATAATGTTCCTGATGATTTGCTGCATTCTGTTTGCTAGTATTTTATTGAGGATTTTTGCAACTATGTTTATGAGGGAGATTAGCTTGTAAATCTCATATTTGGTTGAGCTTTTGTCTGAGTTTGATGTCAGTATAATTCTTGCCTCTAAGATTGAGTAAGCTGTGTTTGAATTGTTGTTGGCTTACAAATACTGTTTCATTTCTTCTGGAATTTCATTCGTGATCCATTAGTTGCTCAGGAGGGTTTCATGTAATTTCTATATGTTTACTTTTTTATAGTTTCTTTTGCCATTTATTTTTAGTTTCATTGTATTATGGGCAGATAATATGCATGGGATAATTTCAATTTTCTTGCATTTACATAAGCATGTTCTATGGACTAGCATCTGTTTTATTTTAGAGAATGTTTCATGTACAGCTGAAAAGAATGTGTAATCAGATGTTGTTGAGTGAAACACTCAGCAAAGATCTACTAAGTTCATTTCTTTAAAAGTGTGGTTTAGTTCCTCTTTGCTAATTATTTGTCTAGTTGATTTTATTTGTCTCTTTGAATTTGTTTCATGAATTCTAATTCTTAAATATATTGTTCATTCAAGGTTTCCCAAATTTTCTGTACTCCTCTTTTTTATCTATAGCTTATTTAGATATGTTTAGTAATTATTTCTTTATGGTTGTCACTTATTAGTTAACATGACAAATTATTTCTGATCTTATTTCTTTTATATCATTTTGGAGTTCTTTCTCTCCCTCATTTGCTGTCATGTCAGAAATTGCAGGTGTGTGACTTCCCATTACTTCTATGTCAATATCTCTTGGACTTCTTCTTGGTAGGCTGGAGGTCTGAGATTATACTTTACTCCTTCATTTCGACTTTTTCTATTTCAAAAATAAATTTTGTTTCTGTACTGCTTCTTGTGAGTTTTGATCATAGATGCATACATCACTAACATCAAGGTCTCTTAGTGAATAGTCTTTACTATTATTTCCTGTATGTAGCAGTTTCTTGGTTTGTGTCTGTGCCAACACTCTAAGTTGCCAATTAATTTAGTGAGGACTGTTTTGTTCTATCAGGCTCAGTCCCCAGTCTTTTGGTGTAGGGCTGTGGTGTGGTTATTATTTCCATGCCGCCCAATATAAATTTACTTTGTCAATCGATTTTTGTTGGAAAATAGAGACCAACCTTGATAGTTACAAGTGATAGGTATTGCCTTATTGTCACCATTGTGTTATTTTCTTTCTGCTTATCCACTTCTTTGCCTTCTCCTTAACTGCTCACACTATGTGGTGCAATCTTTCTATTAAACATTCTACTATTGTTAGCTTATTGTCTCTGTCTGGAATATCCTTAAGATTGTCTCGGAAAGCTGGATTTTTCGTCATGTAATTCTTTGGTATTGTACATCAGAAAACATTTTATTTCCCCAGCAACTTTAAAAAATAAATGTACAGAATATATTGATGTCGGTTAGAAATTGTTTTCCTTTAGGATTTCAAACACTCAAGCTCTCCTTGAATTTTTTTTTTTTTGCTTTATTTTTGTTTCTTTTGTGTTTCATGATTTTGTTTTTTGAGCAGGTTTTTCTATGCAGTTCAGGCCAGCCTCATGCTCATTTTGTAGCCCATGCTATCCTCAAAGTAAAGGATATCTTCTTGTATTACCTTGCCATATCTTACATTTTAATATATATGCCTTTTCACCAAGCAGAAGTAAAGCTTCCAAGAGAAGGAATTCTTGGCTTTAAGGTTTATTTGAGAAATCTGCCTTAATTACAATGTGACATCCTTTAAAAGTGATCTACTGCTATTCTCTAACATCTTCTAAAAGTTTGTCCTTCTGTTGACTTTCTAGTATTGTAACCACAATGTGTCATGGAATAGTCCTTTTTTGATTTGGGCTCAATATGTCTCATTTATCTCTATGTCAAATTGCTTTGGGACGGCAAGATAGCTCATTGGTCTTAAGTGCCTTCTTAGACAAGCTTAGGCAAGTGCAGAGACCTCAGTTCAACCTCCACCAATACATGCTGCACCAGGCCCACCCCTGCAGCAGGCTGAGCCATACACACACACACACACACACACACACACACACGCACACACACGCTCACACAATATTTTCTGTTATTATTTATTTAAGCAGGTTTTTATGCCCTTTTTCTTGTCTTCTGATCTTTCACTAATTCTAGTTATTCTTAAATTAATCTTTGCATCATGTATCATTATTGGAAGCATTTTTCGTGGTCCTTTTTTTAACGGTAACTCTCTTTAATTGATCACCACCCATGATCCTCTAGACCTGATATCTATTCTCACAGTGGATACTTCTTCAGCACATACTTTCAATGGAATTTTCAATCTTATTGATTTCTCTTAATAATTTTAATGACTCTAATTCTTTCATAGAATGATACCTCATGATTTACGATTCCTTTTTTTTAGCTCCACTAAAGACACATAAGTCTAGCACATGAGAAAAACATTATTAGAAAGTTTTTAATAATCCTTATTTACAAGTTTATATATTTAAGGTTGCCTATCCTTTGAACATAAATATTTCCTCTTTATTGATGACTTAAGGAAATGTTATGTCATTTGTCCAATGCTACATGTCAATAAAATACTGTTCTTTTCTTTAAATTCTATAGTGTACATTAAAATTATATTCTAATCTCAAAAATTTTAAGGTTTTAAATTATTGTATAAAAAAGTGTGGCATAAACATCATAGGAACACTTTATAGTGAGGCTCTGTGCTAGATTCTGTCTTTGTCATTACACTGGTAGTATTTTAAAATGTACAGGTAAGTAATGGATACTCATATTTAAAGATTATTTGATGAAGGAAATGTTCTAAACATTTAGTTTCCATGTTATTAACATGTCAATTTAACTTTAATGAAGAAATTAAGTATTTTGATGTTTAAATTGGGAAATGTTGTCTGAAAATGGATATGTGCAATATCCAAACTCATCATGTGAGAAAATTGTCATTAAGTCTCATAGTTAGCATTTGGCTCCCTAGGGAGTAAATCTTATAATGAGAGTTTTCCTTTCTTTCAAAATTGAAGAAAAAACAGAACTACTAGAACCTAAAGGTTCTTGTTATTATTACCATAAATTAGAAAATATTAAAATTCCTGACACAAATCTGTTAAACATTATTAGATCATTGATCTGAAATGTTGAAGATATAGTCAAAAATATAGTCTTTGTTGACTTAAATTATGAGCAATATGTAAAAGAAAGAACAGGATCTTATTCTGCATTGTATTTCTGTCAGTAGTCAACTTTAAACTAACTGAATTCTTCAGTAATCTTGATATTATGTACATCACACTTCATAATCTAACTCTATTTAATTAAACATAAATTGAGATAATTTTTCATTCCCTTTAAACTTTTCACTTATTATTTCTATTAGATTAATTCCAATTTTTAAAAAAAAGATAAATGAAAAAATCAGGTATTAGAAAGTTCAGTTTAACACAGTGGTGTTAAACATGAGTATTTTCTTCACTAAGAAATTTATAAATACAATGTAGCAAGTTGGCCTTTATTTAAATTAAGGCTCTGTTTTTCTCTTGTGTATTATATATTAGCTATTGTGAGTTATTTAATTAGTAGCACTATAAAGGGGGCATAATTTTTTCCAAAAATCTCATTAATTTTAATACTTTCTCGACTACTTAAACACCTAGAAATCTAATTTGTACACTGTGTACTCTGATATTGATTGCCATGAAACAGGAATGATAAATACACATTTTGATTTTTACCAGTCTTGTGTCTTCTGTAGAAAATATCCACTACTTTGTGGGGCCTCCCTGAGGCTTTTATTAACATGCTGATGGAACTCTATAACGACATAGGGAGATGTTGCTGGTGGTCCAGCTGGCCAATTTATGGAAAGCAGGACAAAGCCCTAGTTTCTATTTAATTATCTGTGACATTGCTACAACCCTAAGAAATTAGGTTGCCTGGTAATTTTGCTACATTGCTGAATCCATTACAAGGTGAAAATGGTGAATTCAAGAAATGTATTGAGTTACAGTCCTGCAGCAAAACCCTAATGCCTGATTCATTCTTCTCCCTGCTTTAATCTTACATCTGCAATAACGCAATCCTAAGAAGCTAGATAAACTAGTTTTATCTTTTAGAAATGCGAATCTACAATCTGATTAGGAATTCAAGTCTCATGTTTCCATGTCTTATCAGTTCTGATGTTTTTCTCAGTATATTTACAAGGTTTGGATAAATTACTATTTATTATTTCTCATTGAAAATTGGTTTAATGCTACATATGTAATATCCTCAAGACATGATGTCTATTGTCTGAATTAAGAAAAATGCTTCATATATTTTTACCATATTAAACTGTACTTGTAGTATGGGACAGTCCAGATTCCATGTGATTGTACCCTATCCTGAATACCATTGAAAAGAAATCTCTTGTTAGTAACATAGAGATGATTCTGTGAACAATCTAGGTTGCTTCGTAACATTGTTCTTGCCTTTTCTTTAAAAATCTCCCAGATAATTAAATCATTGGATTTTTAAGTTTTCCAAGTTAAATATTTGTTATAATTCTGTCCACCTTCTCATTTTATCAAATTATTTGAACTTTAAATGGATATCATTCCATATAAATTATCCTGCCTAAATTTGGTTAGATAGATGGATAGATAGATAGATGATAGATAGATGGATAGATAGATAGATGCACATATAGATTAGACATAGATGGATAGAGAAATAGCAACTATGTATTTTAAATTTACTTAACATTATTTTTGATTATGGTATTAGTGGTTATGAAACTTGAAAGACAATAATATTTTATAACAATAAGCTATTTAAGGGCTAGGGAGATGGCTCAGGAGAATATGTGCTTACCTGGCAAGCACAAAGGCCTGAGCTCAATGCCTGGTTTCAAAAAAAAAAAAAAAAAAAAAAGCTATTTAAAATTTATTTGATCAGGATGTCTATATATTGTTATTTTAAGATATACTAAAGAGAGTCTTTATTTTTATACAAAGATAACTAAGGTTCCAAGTGACTAAATGATTCTGTAATGAATGAGAAAAATATTTTATCCTTATATCTTAATATTTTATAAAATTCAGAAATTTAATCATTATATCATTCTATAATTCACATTTTATTTCATATTTCAAAATGTTTTTATTAAGAATATACTTCCATTTATTTCTCCTAGAGATGAAGAAACACACAAGCATACACAGAATAAATTACATAATAAAATTTTCTTTCAGGGTAGAGAAGATTTAGCAGCATCATTGACTTCTAGGTATAGATGATAAGGTGCTATACAGAATCCATAACAATGTACTAGACTTAAAAAAACGTAAAACAATAACAATGGAAAAATAATATACAGTAGACAGTGGATGGCAAACAGATAGATGAAAAGCAAACTATAACCTGATGTAAAGACTTGAATACAATTATATCTTGTCTCACCATTTCATAAGGAGCTGAAGTGGGTCACAGGGGAACTTAAGATGGTGCACCCATCACAAAGGAGAGAAATCACTGTTGTTATTTAGTGCCCTTCTCAATCTCATTAAGTGCTATTTGCCGACTTTAGAATGTTGAATGGAAGAGAGCTTTGTGGAAAGTCAGATTGAGGAAAGAGGTTGGTAACTGAAAGTAATCTAGTAACTAGTTCTTTTCTGTTCATTATAAAGAAGTGAGAACGCAGCTTTTAGTTAGGGTAAAAAAATAGAAATCCCAAAGCTTATGAACAGATAGATAGGATTCACCATTTTTGTAAATTCTTCAATAGCATTGTAAGCTCTGAAGAACCTAAAGAACACTGCTGCATCAAAATTAAACTTCTTGGTTAAAGTAAGCCTCTGACTTACATGGGTGTCATGGATATCAGAGAAATTGCATAGTTTCAGTGAGAGAAGTGCATTAGGAATGAAGAAGTTGTGAAGAAATATGCTGTACCCACAGCTGCTCTATATGCTCACTACATGAGTTCACTTCTGATTCTTTGTTTAAAATTAATGTGCAGTGTGTGATTGGCGTGTATGCTGTGAGTACATAGCAGTATAGTGTTAAATATGCTGAACGAGAACATTTATAAATGTATAACACACAGAAATTATCTAATAGGTGTCAGAAGGATATAGAAAATCAATAGTGAATATTTTTAATATTGGGAAATAGATGGAAACTCAGGACAAAACACACAGTATGCAGAAACCATAAGGGTTTCTTCTTTATCAAATATTGCAACTGTGTGCAGATATTACATTGACCAAAATGAAATGATTTTTTTCCAATACTTTTCCATTATGTATGTTTAATAAAGAATTAATTTTCCTGGTCAATTATTAAATTTGAATCAAGTTATGTGAGTATGTTGGTTAGAGTGACTAAAGAAAACCACAGTTTCAAGAAACTGTGTGAAGCAATTTCCTTTTGGTGTTGGACGATGCTGTGGATTGAATTTAGTTCACCGAAATGTCATCCTCAGTGCAATGGAAAACAACCTGATTTGTAGGCAAGAGTTTTACAGAGATAACCATTTTAATGTGCTCTTTAGTGTGGGCTCATTAGATGTGACTGGTATCCTAAAGACAAAAAATATGGACACAAAGAAAGGAAGAAAGGAAAGATGGCAAAATGACACAAGTAGATGATCATCTTGAACTAGCCAGGGAGAAATACATAAGACAGTTTCTTTCTTCACAGGACTGAGTTCTCTGGGCCAACCCTGCTAATACAATGCTTCTGGAATTCTTCAGAACTGGAGTGTTATGGTTTGTGTCTAGCCTTCCCCCCAGTGCCTCATGCAATGGTGGGGTGGCTTTCTGGAGTTCGTGATTGTTGTGATTGATTATTGTGGGTGTGGATGTTGCACCTACTCTGGGACAGGTAATCTGCATTACAAGGTGAGGAGGGAGGGAGGCTAGCTAGCTACTGAGCTGCTGCTACTCCTTTGTTGTCTTGCTCTTTGCCACTGCCATGAAAAGTTGCTCTCTGCCATGTGCCAGTCTTCCTTCCAGCCAGCTGAGTACAGACTGAAACCTTCAGTAACAATGAGTTAATAAACCTTTCCTTCCCTTACTTTGAGTGTGAATTATTTGTCCCAGCAATGAGGGAAGAGTAACTGAGACATGGAGGCAACATCTTTCTTTTGTTTAAGCTAGTTATGGTACTCTGTTGTGGTGGCTCCACACACTAATACTTAATAGAGTATTAATTCATTTCAGAATTTCAGTCTTCTTTTTCCTTTCAATACTCTGTCTCTTATATAACTGTATCAAATTGATTTTTATTTTCATAGTCTTGCTAAACTACATGACACATGTTGAGTTTTCCACAATATTAATACTATGTTATACCCTCCTCTGCTTCTGTAAGGTATTTTATCTTTTAGACAAGAATATTTTATCCAGTGACTGAAGCTGACACAAAGTAGTAACCTGCCAGATCTTTTAATGTATCTATAGCAACAAGACGGGAATGCCATTTACTGCTGAAGTTCAAATCAACAATTTTGTGGAGAAAGGACAGGATGCTAACATCCCAAACATGCTTTTTATCAAAAAATTAAACAAGCCACTCTATTTTAATGACCTATGTCAATGAATTTTTTGGAAAAAAATGAGAAAGGATTATTAATGTATTTTTTCTTTCTTGAGTAAACTTCCCAGTATATTCTTATTTATCAAAAATGAGAAACACATTTAACAAAATGGATAAAACCAGAAGGAAAGAAAAAAGTAGAAAGCAACAAAATGAAAGAATGAAAGTTGGAATCAACAGAAAATTTTACTCTTTTAACTTATTTTATTTTTAATTTACATATTAGTTTTGTTATATATGGAAACATATACCTGTGAAATATTAGAGTTTAAGAAAATGCAGAAAAAGATTTAATGTGTATTATTTCATTTGAAATATTAATTTCTTTTGCAATTAATTACATGATGAAATTAATTATCCACTCATATTTTTCTTAGTAAAAATAACCAAACCGAATATGTATGTAAGTGCTTCAATAACTTATTATCTATATAAGGACTATATTTAAGACATAATTAAATTTAATTTTTACATGATAGTAGTTTTTTTCCATACTCTAAACTGAATAACGTATGTAGACAAACATTTGGTACTTTCAAAAGCAATATTTTAATTTTCCTTTATTGGACATTATCAATATTTCATGTGTTCCTGGCCATTTCCCATATAATGTTGTAACAAAAGTATAGCATATAGTGAAATAAGTTTTGAAAGAACAATATCTACAAACATTTTAGAAAATGGCAAAGGATATGTCAAACTGTATATTAAGAAGTAAAGTTTTCAATTTAAGCTCATATACTATAACAAATGTACCGTTCTGGTGAGCGATAATAATAAAGCAAAAGGCTTTTAAAACATGGGTGCCAAAGTAGCAAGGGAAATCTCTATACATTCCTCTCAATTTCTTTATCAGCTGAAAAATTCTCTAGATGATAAATGTAATTTTCAAAAAGTTGGAGAATCTACTTGGTATTATATGGTACATTTTAGTTCTTCTTTCCCTTACTGGTCTTATAACTTGTATTTTCATGATAGATTATGTTAGTCAGGTTTTCTGTTTCTAGAAAAAAGTCCTTTACTTATCTTACTAAAAAGGGAAAGGGTTAAATAGTTTGTAGTTTAAGAAATTTCATAGTTTAAGAAACTCCATGGTTAGTTGTCTCCATGCCAGACACTTCACGCCAGATGCATGTGGCAGAGGGCAACTTCTGAGTCTGTGAATTTTTGGAGCTAATCAAAAAGGAAGAGCCATGGAGAAAGGGGCCATGCAACAAATATAGTCCCAGATGGTCATGTCCTGATTCTACACACACACACACACACACACACACACACACACACACGTGCTTCTTTACAAATCTCCTAGCTATCTCCCAAGCTAGTCAAGTTGACAACAAAGAGTATCCATCACAAATTCACATCTTGTCACCTTGATATGAAATTACATTTGACTAACCATACAAAATCTCTGCATTAAGACAATGAAAAAATCAAAACAATGCCTATGATGTTGTGCTTATCCTGTTTACAACCAAAAATGCACTGCTTTCTTCTAAATCTCAATCATTTCAAGCTGATCAAATGTCCAAATCTTAAGTCTCCTGTAAGACTCAGGGGACAAGTAGGTGTGAGCCCCTACAGAGTAAAACAATTTACCTGCTCCCTAAATACAGTATCACAAGATAAGCTTTCTAGTGCAAAAAGCAAGAAATAGATAATAGTAATGGGTAAGGTTCAAAGCAAGACCCAGCAGGAGTAACATCAATTCATGTAGTTCCTTGTTGATCATTTGGGGCATGTGGAGACAAGACGTGAGCTCTAGAGGGCTTGAGCAGACCCACCCTAGTGATCTGCCAGGTTGAAGCAAATATGATTATCTGTACAGCTTTCCATGTCAGACAGTCCACATTCCTGGCATCGCCAACTTCTCGAGGCCTCAATTGCATTGCAGCGTTAGCTTTATTCTCACAACTTCATGCAGGGCTTGTGCTAAAACTCAAATCTGGAGGCAGACACATTGTCTGGGTTCTTAGACCATAGTTTGAAATCTGGATGGAAGCGTCTATGATCCCACATCGCTTGTGTTCTATGTGCCTGAAAAACCAACATCACATGGACAAAGTTCCACCACTCGTGTAAACTCATGTATCAGGTCATTGAAAGTACCTGTCAGACTGGGAAGTGTGGAATAAATCCCAGAAAATCCATTCCAAAGTCAGTCTTTCTCAGTACGAAGCCCAGAGATTATCATGCCAAGTGACAGTTTTATGAATCTCAGTCCTGAAGTTTGAAATAGGTGAAAGTCTTCTCCTTCCTCATCTTCTCTCAAAGCATGAGTCTTCTTAGCTGGATTTCATTTCTTTTTAATTCGACAGTCATACTTTCTTCTGCCCCAATTTTGCGTGCGTTTGTTTGTGGTGCAACTAGAAGTATATATTAATTTTCCTGCTCACTTCCTGTTCCTAATTCTTACTTTCAATCTGATTAAAAGCAGCCAACATTATTATTCAAGTCACAACCTGAATATGGTGCTACCTTGACATTTTCTCCACCATATTTGCTGTCTGTTGCCTTTAAACTCAGCCTCAGGTAAAGTTTTAGAAAAATGACAAAACATAGACCAGTCTAATATCCAGTAAAGACTTCATTTTCATTGGAATCCTCATGAGCAGTCTCTTTGCCCTTCCCACTCCAATCAACATCGGGTTTTCTCAATTCCTGCTAAAACTGCCCATCAGTTTTTATTTACAGTGTTCCAGGGCTTTGATTGCCCACATCTGCAACCATTTCCAATCTTCTCCTCTGCTTCTGAAAAGCAGGGTCAGCTGTAGTCGCATCAGTGACCCCAATCTCAGCTCAATGATGGATCTTCATAAGGTTTTCCACTGCTGAGACAAAACACATAACATAGGAAATATAAAAATGATTTTTTTTCCACTCTTGATTTCAAATGGCCCACGGGGAGGAGGTTCCAAAAGAGAAACTATGTGGTAGTGAGTCATGGAGAATATCATTGGTCAACATGCAGCATCTGTGACAGCAAAAGCTTCAGACAGGAAGTAGTGAAGGGCCAGATGTAGTCTCCAAAGGGATATCCCATGAACCACTCAGATAGACCCAGAAGGGTGTGAAGCAATATCTTAGATACCACCTAAGCCAATCTAGTTAAAAATCAAGATTAAACACCACATTTATAAGAGATCTTGCATGAATTTTAATTGGGGTTGTCTTTTTTTCTATGTATTCAGTTCAAGATGTACAGGGTCTCACTACATTGATTGGAGTCATAGTGATCCTCCTGTTTTCAGCCACCCAAGCACTGGGATCGTAGACATGCATCATCACACCCAGTCTCAGTTGCTGTCTCAGTGCCCCTCCCTACACAGGTGCTTTATTCCACAGAGCTATCTGGAAAGCTCCTGGAGTTGTCTTTATTGTAGACATAATTTAGAAAGTAACAATTTCAGAGACATTAAAACTTTCAACACATAAACATGTAATAATTATCCATTTGCTTTAGTGTTCTTTGATTACTTTCATTACATTTTTATAGTTTTCAACATAAACAGCTACTACATATTTTTACATTTATCACTGTTGGATTTGCTGCTACTATTTTTAAATTGTATTTCTTTAGTGGATTTTTTTATATTTTCAAATTCTAATTATTGCTAGAAAATGGCCCAGCAGTTTAATTTTTGCATGTAACTTCTATCCCATGAGCTTGCAAAATTAGCTTATTTCCAGGAGGGTTGGCCACATTTATTGTTGATTTTAAACATGAATTCTTAGGAAATTTGCAAATAGTTTTATCTCATCTTTCTAACCGTCTAATCTACATTTCCTTTCCTTTCCTATCTTTTCTTTTTATTTGCCTTACTATGTCAGTTAAAAATTCAAAAATAATATTGAGTAGGAGTTTAAAAAGTGGATATCTTTTCTTTGTTCTCCTTAAATGAAAAGCTTTTCACTAAGAATGATGCTAGCCTTTTCCCCCTAGATATGCATTCTCAAAATGAAGAAATTCCCTTCCTATTCCTACTTTTTTGAGAGTTTTACCAAAAATGGGTATTGGGGTTTTTTATCCAACACCTTTTTAGTATAACATAGTATAATGATTTGATGTTGCTCGTTTATCCATGTAATGTATTATTCAGTTTTAATATGTTGATATATCCTTCCACTCTTGGGATAAATCATGTTATGATTTATTTATTGTTGAATTTTTTCACCAATTTTTCCTGAGTTTTGTTTTTTTTTTTTTTTTTTTAAATCTCCATTTGGGGGCTTGCAGGTTAGCTCAGTTATTTAAAGAGTTTGCTTCAACAAACTCAGTGAGGTGCTTAGGAGACCACAGTTCAATCCCCAGGTCCGCACGCCACACCAGACCCATCCTTAGGGTACCCTGAGCCAGGATAAATAAATAAATAAATAAATAAACAAATAAATTTTAAAAAGTTTAAAAATTAAAAAATCTTAACTTAATACATTATATTGAACTGTATTTCTCATTTCTTGTAATTTTTTAATTGATTTGAATATTGGAATAACATTTTTTCATATAATGAGATAAGTGCTCCTCTATTCTACTTGGCTAATCATTTTCCTATTGGTTTCTAGGCAGGTAATGAGGCCATTAGGGGCATTCTTTATTTCTTTTTTTCTAAGTAAGTTTATTGGTGCAATTCAGATATACATAACAATCACATTCATCCGAGAGAATCTGTACCTGGACATAGTGTCTTAGTTCTTCCTTTGTCCCCCATTCTCCTCCCCTAGTCGTCCCCTTCTGAGCTCCTCTCCACCTCTTTATTTACAAAATTTTATTTTCATTTTCTCATTTCGTTTCTTTTCCCTTCCATCCTCCTCTTGTTCCCATTTCATGTGAAAAATTACTTCTTATTTTGCAATATCTATTATATGTTTTGTTTCTCATTTACGCTTTCAGTTTCTTACACCAGAGAGACAATGTGATATTCACACATATATGTTCGATTTATTTTACTTAACAGTATGGTCTCAAAGTTCATCCAAATAGCTATACATGTCTCAAGTTTATCCTTCTTTATGACTGAGTAGTACCCCATTATATGAAAAAAATCCTGTATTTTAGCCATTCATTGGTTGATAGGCATTTGGCTTGTTTCCAAAAAGTAGCTATTACAAATTGTGCTTCTATAAACATGGGTGCTCATATATCACGGATGTATGTTTTTAATTATTCTATTGACCTGTTCTTTTTGTTTTATTCTTAGAATTTCCAATTCTCTTCTTAAAATACTCAGCACTTCTTATCTCTGGACACTTTTTCCATAAGTATTCCTTAAACATTGCTAAGACTCTTTAATTTCATGTCTAGTTTGTTTTTTCATTTATTTATTTTAATATATGTGGTTGTTACAGGGTCTCACTACACAGCTCAGACTTGTGGTGATCCTCCTGTTTTCATCTCCCCAAGCGCTGGGATTTCAGGCATACACCACCATGTCCAGAATCTGGCTAGCTCAGCTTGCCCATTGGGGTATGTGGTGCCTGGGATCCAACCATGGTTCCTGCACTTTACCTAAGCTTGCCCAAACAGGTGCTCTAGTCCCCTGAGCTATCTTGTTGACTCTCATGTCTAGCTTTAATATTTGTGTCTATGAATCTCTTTCTTGCTTGTTGTTTCTCTTCATATTGTGCTTCTCTTTTGTCCTCTAGTATAAATTGCATGTTTTGTGACAGAAGACCTTAATGGATCAAAAAATAATCTGGAGGTAAATTGGCCTTCACTGGGAAATTTTGTGTTAACCTTACTAAGATATAGCCTCTTATAATTTTTGCTCTAGCTTTATACACTAGAGAATTCAAAGTCCTTAGTGTAAATTTTTCTGGCCTATAGAGTTTTTAAATTTTTCTTAAGTATTTCCTCTTATGTGTCTGATACAGTAGTACAGGCCTGTGTCCTGGACTCTGGGAGACTGAAGCAGGAAAATCACAAGGTTTAGCCCAGCCTAAATAACTTCATGATTTAGCAAGATCCTGTCTCAATATAAAAGAATTTTTAAAAAGTTCCTGGGCATGTAGCTCAGAATGAAGGCTGGTGGTTTATTCTCCAGTATCAGGAAAAGAGCACAATAATCAGATAACAAGGAAGTACTTTCAGCTACAATCTAAAGTTATTTTGCTGCAGTTTTGTTAGTTTGGTTGGAAGGTGTGGAAGAGAACAAATGTTCCACAATCTTACGATTAAATTTTTTCTTTAAGTTGAGCTGGCATTTGACCTTTATGAAATTCTCATAGCCTTTTTTGTCCTCTTTAAAGAAGACAAAAGTAGCAGTTTGAATTGGGCCACTGCTTTTCTTCCAGGTGTCATAAGACTTTGCTCCTAAAATATTTCCCATTCATTTAAAATATGTTCTGGTCCTTCTTCACAATAATTTCTATTCTTCTCTTTTGTAATAATCATTGCAATGACTTTCCTCAGATCTTTACTACAAAAATCTGCTGGTAATCCTTAAGATTAAGCCTAGGATGTCTGGAAGCAGGCACAGGGGCTGGGGGTTCAATGCCCTGGCCTGCCATGCAGGCCCTGCTCCCGGGGAGCACTGAGATGGCAATTGAGGCTGGGCGTGTTGGCATATGCCTGCAATCCCAGCACTTGGGAGGCTGTAGACAGGCAGATCACTATGAGTCTGATCGAGTAGTGAGATCCTGAATACCTGATAGACTCTTCCTTAAAATACAAAGAAAAAAAAAGATTAAGCCTAAGAATTCTATTAGGTGATCTGCCTAAGGGCCCAGGTCCTATGAACACTGTACTCATCTAGTGTCACTCAGAGTAATCTGTATATTTTTCTTTTGTTCAAAGTTCCCCTTTCAGTGATCTTACTCTGGCTTGTGCTCGAGGTGAGCAGACATCAGCTGAGACTGCCTGTCCCGTTTCCTTCGTGCTGGTTAATCCTGTGATTTCACTTCCTTGCTGTTTCCCTTCATTTTTATTTATTTATTTATTCTTTCTGGTTTGGTCACTGTTGTAAGAGCAACGAACAGCAAGTGCTTTCTTATTTTAATGCTAAAAACAAAAGTTTAATTTAAATGTTGAAAACCACACATAATTTTTTATTATTTGGTATATTTATAGCTACTACAATTGAGTGAACCTAGTGACATTTAAAGTACATTATCAGATTTTAAAAAGTTATTGAAATTCTACATGAATTGTTTGTAAATGCTTTATCTTTATGACATTTTAAAAGAACTAATCTTAAGTCATGTTGTCATGACAATATTAATTTATTTTGAAACTTTATTAGAAAATATGGGGGCCAGGGAGATAGCTCAGTAAAGTAAGTGTTTATATGGCAAACATAAGGTCCTGAGTTCAATCCCTAGTACCACACACACAAAAAAAAGGTTTCCCAAAGAAACAAAATTTATGTTTTCAATGTAATATTTACCAGATCTGTCTAGTCATATTTTTCTTTAGCACAGTAAATAGCCCTGATCATCAGTAAGCATTTCATTAATATGTTTAATATATTTGAGAGACTGAAGAAAGTTATTTAAAATCTAATTTCTAAGGAAAATAATCAGGGGCTGGTGAGATGGTTCAGTGGTCTAAAGCATCTACTTAGAACAAGCTAAGCTAAGCAAAGCACAGGGACCACGGTTCAATCCCCCAGCACCACATGCCAGCCAGCCCCACCCCCTGGTGGGCTGAGCTGGCCACACACACACACACACACACACACACACACAAAATAAATAAATAAAATAAATAATAAATAAAGAAAATAATCAGAATATATATATATATATATATATACTCTTCTAGTATTATTCTTCATTTGTGTCTTAATGGTAGTTCTATCCTATAGAATATTATTACTTTCATAAATAATAATTCTGAGTTATGAGAGCTTATGACAGAGATGGGCATGCTGATCTTCCCACAAATGCTATATATATATATATATATATATATATATATATATTACCTTATTTTCACTGTCATGAATAGTTTTTAGGCCTGGCTAGCAAGCGCAAGGACGCAGGTGTGATCTCAGCACCACATGCCGTGCTGGTCTCAGAACCACTGGAGTCTTTGATGAACACTGAAATCCAGTGTGGTGGTAAACAGCTGTAATCCCAGCAGTGGGGAGGCTGAAAATAGGAGGATCACTGCGAGTCTGAGCTAGGGAGTGACACTCTACCAAATACATGGATAAATAAGCAAAAGATTAACAAAAAGTATTTTTTGAAGAAAGAAAAATTTTGCTTTGATCAATAACTGTTATAAGGTTACTTCAATTATAATCTGTATTACTCAAGATTCTCAAATCTCTTATTTTTGTAGATACTACTCCTCATTTGGTAGTGATTAATCATTAGTTTTATTGAAAATCAAGTGAAGGGCCTACAAGATAGCTCAGCAGAGTAAGCACCTGTTCAATCCCCAACACCACATACCGCACTGGCCCCACCCGCGGGTGCCTGAGCCAGCCACAGAGATCAGGCACGATGGCGTGCACACGTGTAATCCCAGTACTGGGGAGGCTGGAATCAGGAGGATCATTATGAGTCTGAGCTGCGTAGTGAGACCCTGTACCAAATATATTAAAAAAGGAAAATCAAGTGACAATGTAGTGATATTGAAATGAGTACTGTAGTTTTTCACAGTTCCACTTGATAAGATTGTCCTTTAAAAATGTGGAAGGAAACATCATTTTATATTACAAAAATATAAGTTAAAACAGATATTAAATAATGAAGGTCTTTGTACTAATTATATGCATGAACTATATATGCTTACATAAAATACCAGTGAAAATAGTATTCAAAACAATTGTCTATTGTTTTTAAAAAATCAACACTAGGATTAAAAATATACCAGAATCTATATGCCCACCATTCCTATAAGAATACTAATTTATTATTTTTAAAGTGTATCTGTTATTTAAAATCATATGTGTTTACAAATGAAATTTTCTGTAATTTACTATTTATCACAAAACATAGAAAGCATCAAAATGGCACAAAGTTTTTCAAAAAAACCTGAAAAGCATACTTTTGATGCAGAGCATTTAAAATTATACAATATCCTCATTATTGTTTTAAATAACCCTGTTCTTTGAAAAGATCCCAAAATCAAATAACTATTTGTATTGTTCATGTGTATACCATGAATGATCTTCATTCAGCAGTTCTTTCCTAGTCTGAAGACAAATAAAATGAAATATATGAAAGTGCCATAGCAATTCTATGTATACAAACAAATTCAAGGTTGTCTAAGAAACTGTTTTCATTTGCATAACTAATAATTACATTAGGTTCCCACTGAAATGGGTTTTCTATCTAAACTTACCCATTTAAATTTTCAGCTGCCAAATTTGTTCTGGGTAAAAGGTTGTTCTGTATGTTTGCTTGTTTGTTTTAAGACTTTTCTTTTAACTGGTCTGCTGCCCATACAGCTTTACAGCAAGGGAGGGGTCTGCCTGCTGTTACTGTAGTAGCTGTCTGTACTCCTTGACTCTGGTGACCACAACCATTTGTCTCATAAATTAAGTGTTCTGTCTGCATTGATTTATCTGATATAACACTTGTCTTGGTTTAAATTTAATTATTTCTTGAGTAGGCAGCTTGTTGCATTAGGATTCATGCATTTATCCATCTAAAACATATTTTGTCATGTATTGCTGGAGCACCTGGGCACCTGCAATAAATGGAAGTTAAACAAATTTATAAATAATAAACCTATATATTTAGCCAGAATCCAATTTCCACACTGACAACTGTAATCACCTGCTAAATAAGCTCACTTATGCTGGACTCAGAGTCAAAGAACTCATAAAATAGAATTTATTCATATATTTCCCCACTTTGTGTACTCAAAATTTCAAGATTCAGAGTCATTATTTTAGCAATATAGTTTAAAACTGTGTTTTTAAAACTATTTTGGAGTGAAATACTAATATTTCTTGAAGTGCAGCTGCCAAGTAGTAATTTAAGAAAACACCTAATGCCTTCTGTGTTGGGTACTTTCTACAATAGAAGATTAAAGTTATGAATGCAGTAGCTAAGCAAGCTGTTCGGATCTGTAGGATTGTTGTCGCATAATGACCATACTAAGGCTATGACTTTAATATGGAATCTTGGGGCACATATGCACCAGTCAGCTCCTCAGATACTGGAATTGAAAAATGTCTTCTCTTTAGACTCCCAGGACAATTTACCCAGGGGCCCTGTCACAAGGCTTTGGATAGCTTCAACCTTGTACCCACCTGACCAATGCTGAGGGACGGCACACTACAGCACTCATGGTAGTGATGATTTTTGTGAAGTTCAAAGAAAACTACTTCCAAGTTTGAGTCGAGAAAGCACATTGCTCAAATCCTATATTGTAACTCAAGTTAATAGAGATGAAAAAAAATTGTCTTTAAATTGTGCTTAAATTCAATTAAAGTTGAAATTCATATTCTTCAGTTTTAATGATAAGCCCATATTTACAACACTGATGCTATACTGCCAAAAAAGTTAAACACAGCAAAAGAATTAAGAATCTCAGCTAAATTGATGCAGTGAATGCTACCTGAGATAGAAAACAGTATCTGTCTTTGTTACCTTAAAGTCTGGCTTCTTTCTTTCCTGTACCATTATCTCCAAAGAAAAAAGTATATTTTCAATGTGGCAGTACAAAATATAATTACATATGTTTTTACACATGATTATAATTCATAATCCAAACATATATTGATGTTCTTTAATTTGATAGTAGATGATTTTTAAAACATTAAATGTGTCAAACTTTAAACATGAGTTTTTCAACTTGAGGTGTTTTGAAAAGCATACAATAATATTTGTGAACTCTGTTAATTGCAAATTTTTTTTCACAATAAAATATATGAATTTAAGGTAGGAAATTTGAATACACAGGTAGGGCCAAATGACGAACTGAATTATAAAACATGGTCAATTTTTTGTCAGATTTTTTGAACTTCCATGAAAATAAATGAAAATTTTCAATGCTGTATTTTATAAGAATGATAAAAAGTAACATGTTGAAAATCTATGCTGTCAACTCATCTCTAGAGAAAAAACAGTACAGTTAAGGCAATGCTTATTGAGAGTTTTTACTGTGCCTTAGGACCCATTCCCTTAGCTTGAAAGCCATAGTTCTTTCCTGTTAATGCAAAGGAACTACTAGCAGGTGTGAGATTAATCCCTTGTAATTTGGGACCATGTTGAATTGGTTTGTGAGTATCAGCTATTAAGAGATTCTCCAGAGAACAGATGAGCTGCAGTGTTTTGAGGCTGCTTGGTCTTGGTAACACTAGAGAAGTAATCACACTCTCCCATGCACTTAATCAAATGTACATAATGTCAAGAGATGACTACTGTAACCTGCAGTTGCATGAATACTTTAGGGTTGCTTGACAAAGCTCTTCAGGAAAAAATAATTGTCAGAAGAAAGCAACTGAGCAAAATAAAAGATGAGCATGTATTTTCAGAAGTAGAAAACTCAATAGAAGGAGAACTGAAGTGGAGTTATTATGCTTCCCCACGTCATGATGTTTGCAATACAAAAGGGGCCAACTAGAGAAAACAGGAAAGAATTGGTAAACTCTCCACATTTGCCAAAGTTTGCTGTTTTTGTTTCTTACATTTTAAGATGGATTACAATCTTAATTATAGGGCATATAAGTAAACTTTTGCTTTGTATTGTAGAAGTTAATACAATAAATGTTTAGCTTTTTGTGATTTAGAGGATTGGCTTGGTGGTTTTCTTGTGAGGGCTGGCTTGGCTATTACAAAGGCTGAGCTAGCATCTTGTCTAATACTGAGTAACCCAAGACGTCCACACTCCCTCAGCTAGTGGTTGGCTTGAGGTCAACCAAAGCATTCAGAATTACTAGGATTCATGCATCTTATTATCCTATAGGCTGTCCTGATGTTCTACATGCAGACATTCAACAACAACATCCCTGTTACCAAGAAGAGAAGGAAAATCCCAAAGTGGAAGTCTCTGCGTAAATATCATTTCATTGGGCAAGCTATTCAAATGGCTAAATTTGCAATCAGAAAGTAATACCCACGAGCATGGACAAGGAAGAAGTTCTGTGACAAGTTTTACAAACAACTTATCTCATATAGATTTTAGAGGTGCTTTCCTAGGATGAACTGAAATAGAGGAGAAAATACTCCACTTTACATGAAATATACAGTGTTGACTATTTCTACAAGATTATACTAGTCTAGGAACTAAAGTCATTATTAGAGTATTGTTATCATCAAAGAAAGATGGGAAAAGTTAGACAGTTCTCAAATTTCATTCACATTTTGAAAAGTACCATCTACCAAATACAGTTGAACAATTGTAGAGAGAAATTAAACATATTGCCTTATTAAAATATTCTCTAAGTTCCTTGTTTTATGTATTTAGTAGAGTCCACAAAGTCTCACTACACAGATTAGATTTATAATAATCCTACTGTATTCAGCCTCCCAAACTCTGGAATTATAGGCAACTGCCACCACGTCCAATCTCAGTTTCTGTCTCAGCATGCACTGTGGGAGGGGCTGGCACAACACACCATAGATTGAATCCTAGTCCCTGTGACTACCTAAGTAGGGACTTTAATCCATTGAGTTATCTGGCCAACCCTCTAGGTTCCATTTTTGGATGAAACAATTACACCTAAAGAGCGATTTGCAGGGTTCAGGGAGATGGCTCAGTGGAATAAGCGCTTCCCTGTCAAGTGCAAGGGCCTGAGTTCAATCCTCGGTTCCACCAAAAAATTTTTTTTAAAAAGAGCAATTTGTAAGAGGTGAACCTCAAAGTCTTTGGATCTAGCTCAGCTCACAAATACGTTCCATCTGTTTAGTCTCTTAAAAGATAATTCACATTATTTTATGGTAATATTTTTGTTCTTAATAATCTTGTATATATAAATATTTCTTAATGTTCATTGTTAAGTTCAAAATAGTTTAATAACATACATGTTGAAATCTTGCAGGAATTAAAACAAGTCACAAAAATGTTTTGTGACATATATATATAATATTTTTAAAATCTTTGGGTATGTAAAGCATTGATTTGTATTTAGACTACTATACATGTATTTGATCCATATGTATAAAAACATAATAACTGCATAGGTTTCAAAAGGTAATAGGCCAAAGGTTTTGTATAGGAAATGAATTAATGGGTCCACTGTGCATGAAATCCTTTTTTGTTAAATGAAACAAGCCCACCGGTCTTTATTGATCTTGTTACTTTAGATTGGTTATGCCTCCTGGTTTCCTTTTATTTAATCAAAAGTACTGTGTGACTACAGAAAAATACACAGCCTACAATTAGCTTCAATTCATACTGCCACAAAGCATCCTGTCATAAATGTATCTTCAATAAAACTTTAAAAACATCCTACTAATTAGCAAGGGTTGACGAGGAAATGAAACCTATTTAATAAAAGCAATAAATTGCATTTACAGAATCAGAGAATTTGCTTTTGAAAGCATTCAGCATGGATTATGTCAAAATCAATTACACAAATAGATAGATGCACATATACACATATGCAAATACTTCCCTACACATAATTTCAGAGGTTAGCAAAATGAAAAAGAAAATTTTTCTGATTTTTAACTTTATATTCTAAGTGTATTGAGATATTTTAAATATAAAGATACAGCTTTCCAAAACTTTAATGCTTCTGGATTACCATTACGAAACTATTTTCTGAGCTTACTGAGATGAGTAAACTTAATAAGAAAATACATGATTTCCTCATAAACATTCCCCTTGATCGCTAAATACACTATATATATATATATATATATATATATATATATATTTACCCACATAGATATATACATATATCACTAAGTGATATATATAGCTATATTATATAGCATTAATATATAGATAAATATCTTAGTGATATATATATATATATATATATATATATATAAACATATACATATATATTATGTATTTAGTACAGGGTCTCACTGCACAGATGAGACTCATAGTGATCCTGCTGTTTTCAGCCTCCCAAGCACTGTGATTATGGGCCCATGACATCACACCCAATCTCAATCACTGCCTCAGCATGTCCCAGGGGTGGGCCAGCATGGCATGCATGGGATTGAGCCAGGTCCCAGCATCTGCCTAACCAGGTGTTTAAATCTGCTGAACTATCTGGCCAGCCCTTACACTAAGAAAAGTTTTAATGCTTTCTTCAAGATAGGGAACTAAGGGGCCTGGTCGATAGCTCAGTAGAATAAGCACTTGCCTGGCAAGCACAAGGGCCTGAGTTCAACCTCTAGTTCTGGAAAAAAATAAAAAAAAAAAAACAAAAAAAAACAGATAGGGAACTATCTAACTAAATGAATGTAACAATAAAGTCATCATAAGGGTTATCTTAAAATATATACATGAGTTTGAGGGACAGTGATTTTCCTGTCTTAATCTGTAAAAGAAACAACATGCTAGTAGCACAGTAGAAAAAAAATATCATGGTTTGATTCCTCATTAATGAAAATGATAGAGAAAATTTTCTTTCATGAGGTTATTTTTCCTCTTGGAATGACTATCACCTCTACAGCAACCATATTTCCCACCACTATTGAGCTAATGCTGTGGCTAAAGCATTACTGTACAGCATACAAATTCAGCATCACTTTTTCAAACATCTGAAACCCAAATGGCTCCCAAAGTCAGGCGTTTTTAAACAACACACGAATTCACATTTGACCTCACATTAGTGGGTTTGAAACAAAATGCATATGTGTGAGAACTAGTTAATTCAACATCCTCAAGAGAATAACAACACTTGCAGCTCCCTTCAGCTGCACTATCTCTTCATACATGCAGAGAAGTCCCATGAAAGAAGACCCTCACAGAGCAAGAAAATGTTATGAGTGAAGATCACACAATTTAGTGGTGGATTTCCATAATGACAGATGTGAGGTTGCTATCTATGTCCATTATTCACTGAAGATTGTTTACCTTCTCTGTTCTGTGTAGTTATTGCTTAAAATGTCAGAAGGATTGAAGATACCTCTGTAGTTAACAGTGATAAGAAAAAGAACTGTTCATGTTTCTGTAGCACAGCAGAACTTGTAAGGAGTAGGGTGTGGTGGGGGCCTTTAGGTCACTGTGGGTCTGCCTGGAAAGGAACTGGAGGACCCAATCCTTCCCGCTGTCTCCCTACTCCCTAATTTGTGATGAGGGGAGTGATTGTACTCCTTTATACACTTCTACCATAGGTTGAAAGTCACATCTTCCGTTCCTTGTAGGCCCCTAAAGAGTGAGTCAAAAAATCATTTTTCACTTTATATTTATTGATTGTCCAATGTATTTGCTATAGTAATGGAAAGCTGACAAACACAGAAGATGCCATCTCCGTGAGAAGAGAACCTATGGGCATAAAACTGTAAAAGTGCATTGATGTAAAGACTTGAAGAACATTAATTCATAACAGAACAAGGAATCCTGTCAGTTTATAAAATCAAACAGGAAATTGGGAGCCAATAAGTACCACTGTGTTAATAAGACAGAAGACTCCAGAGTGAATATTTCAAGAAGCCATTTAACAATATTGCTTCTCATTCCCAGAAGAGCCACTCCTGGTCACTGAAATGCTTTTGATGTTTCTTCTTACTTCAAAAACTAAAAAGAAAAAGGAGCTAGTGCACAGCACTGTAGCTTAATCAAAATACATCACTGTAGGTGGACATGGAAAACAGCCACTGATAATTTTTACTGTTGATTAAGAGCAGGTACAGGTAGTCTGGTGATGCACTTATGCAGCACAGTGGCCTTGAAATTTCTTTTCAAAAATATTTAAATGATATACCCTATTTTCCTGGTAAGTACTTTTCTGTAGGAAAATAAAAGAAAACGATTGCTTATCAGTAATTGCATACACGTCATGTAATAACTGTTCAATGATTATTTAATGGTTTCATATAAATTCAGAGTCAGGAATAAGGGAGATCTTGAGCAATGACCCACATAATTGGTTAAGACAAGGACACCTTTGTTTCCTGATTGGTCACATAGAAATTTATTTCAGCACCTGCCTGGCAAGCACAAGGTCCTAAGATCAATTCCTGTTCTTGAAAAAAAAAATCCAGGCGATGGGTATAAGATACATGTAAAACACAGAAAAAATTTGTGTTAGTTTAGGTGCCTTCCTCCACAGCGTCAGCTGTTCTGTATGGGAGGTTCTAGTCAGAGCTCAGAAGACCAGAAGGCTGATGGAAAGCCTGCCTGTAAATACCAGGCTGGGGAGGCTTCTGTGGGCAGAAGGACTGCACTGGTTGTTGGACTCTGGATGATCTGTGTTACAGCATGGCAGAAAGTTTATCTGTATTTTCCTGCTGTCCAGAGACTTTGCCTAAGCCTGAGAGTAAGCACAGTGGCCTAATTAATTTCTCAAAAGAATTCTCAAGGCAGTCAAATATTGAGGCAGTGGTATGGCTATCGTTTTTGGGTGGGGAGGTTAGCCAGATTTATGTTGAGAATTAAGAGTAAAGAGCCCAACATGGTGATTTAAAATGTTGGGAGTTTGGCCAGAAAATAAGCTCCAATAAAGGTGTATACTGAAAAGATAAAGCTGAAAAGATCTCCATTGCCAAGAAGAAACAAGAGAATTAAAGGGATGACCTGAGAGCATCACTGAATGCAGCAGGTCTCCACCCTTTGCAGTCTTTGAATTGTAAAGGTGAGGGACTTTGCCTTGAAGGGAAAGCCTCAGAGCCCCATGTTCCAGAATGGAGGCAGCAGCCACACTAGGTTCCAGAATGGGGCTGGCATGGAGAATTTGTTCCTTGAAATCAACTTCAGAGTGCTTAGTGATCCAAGCGCTCGACCCCTACAACCAAGAGAGAAAGAAGGCTGGCTACTGTTTCAGATGGCAGCAGACCTTGGCATCCTCTACCTGGTGTTTGTTTTTGGGTGCATTGAGATTGCAGGAGTTCTGAGGTTAAGAAGGCTCCACCTAGATTTCAGAAGGCCATGGAGGCCAGGTAGTGGGCCCCTGAGAGGGTAGTGTGTATAGAGCTGTGAGTGAGAAGTCTATTCAGTAGAAACCCCAGAGTCTTGAAAAAGTGGATAGTCTAAGGAAAACTGCAAGGAGGGAGCAAAGCCAGTCTAAGAGAGAAGTCATGCAAGCTACCACCAAGAGTACCATGGTGAGGAACCATGTAAGGACTTTGCAGCTCACAACTCATCACAGATTGTTTCAGATGTTCTATATGGAGCGATAGGGGTTAATGTTTGCCCTGCTGGAATTTGAACTTGTGTTGGTTACAATGCTTGGTATTTTTCTGTGTGTACCTTTTGGAATGATGATGTTTATTTTATACCATTGAATGTTGGAGGCATTTAAGTTTTCATTTGCACAGGTGCTCACAGCTAAGAGTTTATTTATTTTTTAAATCTTGGAGGAGACTTGGGACTTGGACTTTTTAACAATGTTACGATGTTGGCAGCCTTTAGAGATTGGACTAAAATGCCTTTTGCGTAAAGGGATGTGCATGAGTCTTTGGGAGTCCAGGGGAAGAATGCTATGGTTTGTTTCTAGGTATCTCCCAAAGCCTCATGCAGTCATGGGGCAGACTTCCAGACTTTGTGATTAACTCATGATCTACAGGGATTATGGGTGTGAATGCTGATGAGATTTTGGGTATGAGTGCTACACCCAGCCTGGGAAGGAAAGCCTGAATGCAACTTAAGGGAGACAGACTTGCTCTCTGTAGCCATTGTTGCCAGTACTCCTCCCTTTTGCTCCTGCTGATTTGCTGTCTTCTCCCTCCATGAACTGCTGCACTCTGCCATGTGCCAGTCTGCCTTGGAGCCAACTGAGTATGAACTAAAAGCTCCAGTAACTGTGAGCTAAGTAAACCTCGACTTCTCTAACTTTGAGTATCTGTTGTTTGTCCCAATAATTGCAGAAGAGTAACTGAGACATACATGTATATAGATATTAATAAAAACAAATTATGTAAATCCAATGTTCTCTAAATTGTTAAACTTCTTTATTTCATGGTAGTTCTAGGTTAGAAAAACTAGTTAAAGAGCAACACATGGGCTGGACAGATAGCTCAGCAGACTAAGTGTCTGGGATGGGACCAGGATTTGATCCCCAGCACCACATACAGTGCCCTATTACTGGGTGTACTGAGCTGGCCAATAAGACTGAATGTGGGGGTGAAGGCTTGTAATCCCAGTGATGGAGAGGCTTAAAGCAGGAGGATCATAATGAGTCTGAGCTGTGTAGTGAGACCTTGTACCAAATGTACTAAAAATAATAAATAATAAGTACATAAAGAGCAACACATAACACAGGAGGTGTTCTCTGATGTCTCCCACACTGCTTCCCTCTTTGTTGCAGCAAATTATGTCATACAGAAGCCTCAGAATCCATTGCTTTGACTCCCAGATGGAATGACTTTATTTGCTTAAACCAAGTGAAAAAATAATCTCTTGATTCATGGGAATATATTCAGGTTTGTACATTGAGCATGGATTAAAAGAACAGTTTTTACCAATATGGTGACAGAGTTAGATGCCATGGGAGAGTGAAAGATGCCAGGAGATAATGGAATTAGGTGGTGTATTTTTTATTTTTAGTCCTAGATGACTACCATGAGATTAAGTTCAAAATCAGTTTCAGGCCATAAGTCAATGTGGATAGCTTAAATTCTAATTATTACATTAAATTAGCTTTGCATTTATCTTGAGTGAAGATAATAAATTTAAACAAGGATATCACGCACAAGGATTAAACACACTCTCATTTACTATTAAAATATTCAAGAGGTCATAAAAGTAGAATTGAGGCAATGATTTCCCTACTGTACTCACCTCTCAGTTTTGGCATTTAGCAAATGATAGAAAATAATTTTTTATCTTTATCCCATAGCTCTTCTTCTGCTTTATTCCTTCAATGCACAATTTTAATGAAAAGCCAGTAATAACAAAATTTCCCTTTAAGTGTTACATTAAATTATACAGCTTGATGTATAAGAATAATGTGATTTTTTATATATTAGATAACATTTACATGTCTAAATATGGTTATTTGTATTTGAAATTATTAACGAATCTGTTTAGAAATAGAGATAAAATTATATGTAGTATATTTCTTCAAATTACATTAGTTTTTATAAGAAAGCATACAGTAATTTCTGATCATGATGCATTTAGTGTTTATACAACAAATATTACTCCTTAATTTCCTTTCATGCTTTTCTATTGGTGGATTTGGGATCCTTGTGCTCCAAATAAACAAATATTATCAAGCTGTAAGAAGAATTTTATGTTAATTAACTTTTTACGGCAGGTGAAATAGGATCTCACTAGGTATTTCACACTGGCCTTGAACTTGCTTAGGTAGTCCAAGTTGACCTCAAACTTAGGGTCATCCTTCCTGCCTCAGCCTCCTGAGTGCTATGATTACAAGGGTCTCCCAGAACACTCAGCTCTAAAAGGATTCTTAAATTTGTATCAGTATTAATAATTACACCTGAGTTATATGTTCAAAGTGATTTCTTAGGATATGTTTTTAAACTTTGGCTTTGACAAATTAACATGAAATACACAATATATTTTAACCAAAAGATCATTTTAGTCAAAGCCATCTAAATTTGAATCCAATTAACAATGAGGTCTTGATAAAATTACATAGAATTTCTGAATCTTTATTTAATATTATAATTGGTGAATCATAATATTTACTTTGGAAGAGTGTTCATACACTTGATATTACAAAGAACCCAAGAAAAGTAATTGGAAATACTTTATAAGATCACAGCAAAATTAATTGTAAAATATAATTATGTTAAATGTCTGAGTCCTTTAAAATATTAGGTAAACAATAGTTAATTTGGCATATGAATAATAAATTATTACAAAATAATAAATTTGGAAAGAATACCTTAAATACTTAAGGGGCTGAGTGGGTAAAATAGGATGGAAAAAAAAATAGTAGTTAAAAAAAAAAAAAACCCTCACAGTTCTAGCCCAGACCCGGTGACTGTGTTGGAGAGCTTCTGGCTACCCTGCGCTGGCGGGACCTACTGGTCCCAGTCCAGGCACACCGTGGGTGAGACCCTCTTCCAACACCTTGGGACACCACCCCCACTCCGCAGCGCATCCCCCACCCCAATTGCCAAGTAGGAATTTCAGCCGTGTTCCGGAAACCTCCAGATCGAGTCCTAACCCAGGCCCGGTGAGTGTGTGGGAGAGCTTCTGGCTACCCTGTGCTGGCGTGAACTACTGGTCACAGCCCAGGTGCAGCAAGAGTGACACCCACTTTCACCCTTTCGGGATGCCCCCCATCACTCTCTAGTACACCTCCACACCCCACCCACAGAGTAGTAATTTCTGCCCCGTTCTAGGAAACCCCAGATCCAGTCCTAGTCTTAGCCTGGTGAGTGTGTGGGAGAGCTGGCTCTACCCCCTACTCCACTTTGTCCAATCCAGACTCAGCTCAGACCTGGCATCAGGCCTGGGATGAAACCCTGCAGCTATAATCCCTTCAAAGAGTGTAGGGGACAGAACCACCCAGCTAGTGCAGGAGCAGAACATCTTGCCAGAGGGGCACATCAGGTTCACCCTCAAGGGCAGCAGCAGGAAGGAGCTGAGCACAGGAGCCAGACCCAAGTCAGGCACTGCTGGATAAATCCAAACTTTGAAGATCTACACCTGAACTTCAGTAGGTGCTAAGGTTATAACTGCAACAAGGATCTACAACAAAGATCTGAAGATAATACTACACAAAATGATGAGAAGGAACAAAATGCAATCTCAGAACCCAAGCCCAACCATAACAAGTGCAGAGGAAACTAACACAGAACAAATTGGGAATC
>NW_004524748.1:4238879-4241188 GCF_000260255.1 Octodon degus
GAAGCAGAGTCAAAGAGATATACAGGAAAATAATATCTCAATCACAAGCTTGCAAAACCATTTCAGTGAAAGTGAAGACAGAGTTTCAGATCTTGAAGATGCTGGTGCAGCAAGTGAAAAGGCATGAAAGGATCTCCTAAAAACAACTAGGATGCGGGAAACAATAATCCATCACCTACAAGATGATGCAAAGATGAACCATGTGAGACTAATAGGCATCAATGAGAAAGAAGGGGTCAATACAAATGACACTAAAAAAAATATGGGCAGAAGAAATAGCAGAAAACTTCTCAAATATGAGGAAACAATCTGACATTCAGGTAACTGAAGCATACAGAATGCCATGTAACCTCAACCCAATTAAAAACACACGGAGATGTATAATAGTCAAGATCCGAGTAATTCAGCACAAGAATAATATACTGAAAGACGCTAGAGAACAGAAGCATATCAGATTGAAAGGAAAACCCATCAGAATTACAGCCGACTTCTCTTCAAAATCCATGAATGCAAGAAGAGCATGGAGCAGAGTACTTCAAGTCCTCTATGAAAACAAATTCCAGCCCAGACTACTATACCCTGCAAAACTCGCAAGTTTGATGGAGAGGTGAAATACTTTCATGACACAGAACAGCTAAAGAATTTCATGATGACAAAGTCAGCCCTATACAGTCTACTGAAACATGTTCTAGAGAAGGACCAAAATGTTCAGAACTCTGCAAATGAGATCAGAAGCAACCAAGTAAATAGGGTAAGCAATTAAAAAGAGGACAAAAAGGAGTAAACAATAAGTAAATAACATGTCAATCATAAGTCAATACATACCAATTAAAACCATCCATGTAAATGGACTCAATTCACCAATTAAAGAAATAGACTGGCACAGTGGACTAGGAAACAAAATCCAACAATATGGTGTATACAAGAAAAACATTTAACTCATAAAGACATTTATAGGCAGAAATTCAAAGGATGGAACACAATACTACATGCCCTAGCACATCAGAAAAAAGCAGAGCTAGCAATCCTATTCTCAGATAGTCTCAACTTCAAACCAACAATGATCAAGAGACATAAAGAAGGTCACTATATACTGGTTAGGGGAAAAATTCAAGAGGAAGATGTAACACTCATAAATATGTATGCTCCAAACATGGGAGCAAACAACTATATAAAGTAAATCTTAATTGTCATGAAAAATCTAATATCCAATACCACAATCTTAACAGGAGACCTTAACAACCCTTATCTTTAAAAGATAGGTCAACCAGACAAAAACTTAGCAAAGAAATAACAAAACTGAATCAGAGCTTGAAACAAATGGACTTGATGGAAATCAACAGAGTGTTCCACCCAAACACAGCTGAATACACATTTTTCTCAGTTGCACATGGGTCATTTTCTAAAATAGACCACATACTGGTCCATAGGTATGTATGTGCAAGAAAACAGAAATTATTCAATGAATATTATCTGACCACAGTGCAATGAAACTGGAAATAAATCACAAAATAAACCAGAAAAAAAACCTTAAATACATGGAAATTAAATGACACCCTACACAGCAACCAATGGGTCACAGATGAAATTAAACACAAAATTCAACACTACCTACAATTCAATTAAAGTTCAAGCACAACTTATCGTAATTTATGGGATATGATGAAAGCAGTTCTCAGAGGGAAATTCATAGCTGTGAACACACACTTTAGGGAAACAGAATGAGAACAAATAAGTACCGTAATGCTGCACCTTCAATAACTAGAAAATGAAGAGCAAACAAAACCCAGAGCCCAAAGACGGGAAGAAATAATAAATATTAGAGCAGAAATTAATTCAATTGTGACAAAGAAAACAATTCAAAGAATCAAAAAAGCAAAAAGCTGGTTCTTTGAAATATTAAATAAAATTGATAATCCCTAGATAACCTCATCAAAAAGAGGAAAGAAAAAATTCAAATACAAGCAATAAGGAATGAAAATGGTGTAATTACCACAGACTCAGTGGCATTTCAGATTATCAATAGCTACTTTGAGAATCTTTACTCTCACAGAATAGAACACAGAAGAAATGGACAGATTCCTAGAAAGGTACAAATTACCACAACTGAATCGACAAGATATAACCACTCTCAATAACCCGAATAACAGCCAGTGAAATACGAGATGTAGTTAAAAATCTACCGACAAAGAAATATCCAGTGTCGGATGAATTCACAGCTGAATTCCACAATGAATTTACAGAAGATGTAGTCCCTACACTACTCACACTCTTCCATGAAATTGAAAAGGAAGCAATCCTCCCAAAAT
>NW_004524748.1:4242365-4244231 GCF_000260255.1 Octodon degus
TGTATCTGTGTATTCAAAGTTGTTGGGGTAGATATATAGTTGCATTCTCTTAATGAATAGAATGACTTATTCTAATGGTGTTTGTAAATAGGATCACAAGTCCGCATCTTGTACAGCAATTAACCACTAAGAAGCACATATGCAGTGTATTATTTTTTGAAAGTGTACTTCCGATTTGATTTGAAACTGTCTCATTGCTATCTGTTTATCAATAAAACTTTGAACAAAAAAAGAAAGAGAACTACAGGCCAATCTCCCTCATGAACATAGGTGCCAAATTTCTCAAGAAAATCCTAGCAAATAGAATACAGCATATCATCAAGAAGATCATACACCATGACCAGGTAAGATTCATCGCAGGGATGCAAGGATAGTTCAATATCTGAAATTTTATAAATGTAATACACTATATCAATAGAGCGAAAACTAAGAACCACATGATCATCTGAATTGACGCAGAAAAGGTTTTTGCAAAGTCCAACACTCATTTACGTTCAAAGTCCTAGAGAAAATTGGAATAGATGGCCTCTACTTCAATCTGGTAAAAACTATTTATGAAAACCCAATGGCTAACATTATCCTAAATGGGGAAAAACTGAAATATTTTACTTTTAGATCTGGTACAAGACAAGGATGTCCTCCATCACCACCCCTATTCAATATAGTTTTGGAATCATTAGCTATAGCCATTAGTCAAGAGAAACAAATAAAAGAAATAAGAATAGGTAAAGAAGAAGGTAATTTACCTTTATTTGCAGATTACATGATACTTTACTTGGAAGATCCAAAAAACTCCACCAAGAAGCTAGTAGAATTAATACAGAAATTCAGTAGCATAGCAGGCTATAAAGTCAATACATAAAAGTCAGTAGCATTCCTCTACACAGACAACAAACACACTGAGAGGGAGATTATACAAAGAATACATTTTACAATAGCACAGAGCAAAATGACATACCTTGGAATTAATCTAACTAAAAGGCAAAGATCTTTTCAAGGAAAATTACAGTACTCTGAAAAAAGTCATAGTAGAGGATTTCAGATATTGGAAAGATATTCCATGCTCCTGGATAAGAAGAACCAACATTGTTAAGATGGCCATACTCACAAAATTGCTGTACAGAATTAAAGCAGTCCCTATCAGACTGACACTAACATACCTAACAGAGGTAGAGAAATCATTCCTAAAATTTATCTGGAACCAGAAAATACCTAGAATAGCAAAGGCAATACTGGGCAATAAAGACAAGGCAGGAGGCATTATAATTTCTGACTTGAAATTATACTGCAAGGATACTGTGATAAAATCAGCATGGTACTGGCAACAAAATAGACCTGAGGATTAATGGAATAGATTATAAGATGCTGAGGTACCTATGAACACACTCAGCCACCTTATCTTTGAAAAAGTGGCCAAACATACTCACTGGAGGAAAGATAGCCTCTTTAACAAATGGTGCTGGAAAAACTGGCTCTCTACATTCTGAAACTCAAACTTGACCCCAGTCTATTAACATTCACTAAACTAATGTCAAAATGGATTAAAAATCTAAACATTAAAGCAGAGACATTAAATCTTCTGGAAGAGAAAGTAGGAGGAACTCTTGAAGACATAGGCATAAGCAAACACTTCATGAACAGAAATCAAATCGCACGGGAAACAGTTGAAAGAATTAGAAATTGGGACCTGCTCTTACTGAGAAGTTTTTTCACATCAAAAGAAATTACCAAGAAAGTGAAAAGGCAACCCACAAATTTGGAAAAAATCATGACAAATTAGTACTCAGACAAAGGTCTGCTCTCTAGAATTTATAAAGAACTAAAAAACACTAGGTCCCCAACATTTAAACACCCAATCCAGAAATA
>NW_004524748.1:4244546-4254532 GCF_000260255.1 Octodon degus
TTAAACCAGCTATTCCTCTACTGGGAATTTTCCCAAAGGAACTAAAAACATCATATCATAGTGATATATGTGTGCCTTTGTTTATAGCCACACAATTTGTGATAGCCAAATCTTGGAAACCACCAAGATGCCTATCACCTGAGGAATGGTTGAAAAACATGTGGTATTTTTACACAATGCAGTATTATTCAGCTATTAAGAATGATAAACTCAAAGCCTTTATATTGAAATGGATGCCACTTGAAGATATACACGTAAGTGAATTATACAGACACATATGTGTAAATATCATTTAGTTTCCCTAGGATAAGTATTCAAAAGAAGAAATATAAATAGAAAGTTATAATACAAGTAAAAGGAAAGCAGGATCACAAGGACTAACTAATCAAGAGATGGAAAGGGGAAGAGCTAGGAAACATGACAGTGTCAAGCCATACAGTTATATGTAGAAGATTGGCAAGGCAGTGATCCTGAGAATCTCTAGAAGATTTTTGAATCTAGCAGTTAATTGGAAAGATTCTCACCCTGAATAACTATATACACTGATACCTGTGAACTAAGCAACTGCACTGTAGATGGTAATCTGTAATAGTAGTTACATGATTGGAGTGTCCGTCCTTCTCATTTTCTGAATACGGGCTGCTTGTTATGCCATGCCAGTTGCTGCTGTGCTGTCTCTTGGGTAGATGGTTGTTCAAAAACAAGGGGGTGGTGAGTGAAAGGAAGAGACAGGAAAAGGAATACTGTGGGACTGTCCTGCTTCAAGGTTGTATATGTTTAGATTTTTGGACTTATGTGTAAACATAAGAAGTATATAATTCTTTATGCCTATTTATAATATATATTCTAATTTTTAAATGTTTTTTTATCGTATTTTGTAAGGTCTTAAAGTTCGACATATCAATACTTGAAGAAAAATACCTTTTCCATGTTATGCCTAAGATGTTTGATATTCAGACAGATAGCAAAGTTAAGTTTAACAGCCTAAGTTATATGGTAATAACACTAAGCTTTTCTTCTGGATGGTTATCAATCTAAGTTTGCAGACCAAATTTAGAGAAAAAGGAGGGCTGCACGGAATGCCAACATTTTGACCCTAGCCTTCCAAGATCAATTAAGACTCAGGGCATATGAGAACTTGTACTGTTATGTCATGTAACTCAGTAGTGTCCCAAATTTTCTGATCAAGGAGATTATGGGGCCAAAGACGAAAGTGATCCATGATGTAGAGTGTGCTTAAGGAGAGTCACATGGAGAGAAAACATTCTCTCAGGCTTTCACAGAGAGCACACTGGCCAAGCAATGGCCATGACTCATTCACATGGCTGACAATGACAAAGGTTCTACAACCTGAGGTACAGTATCTCAGGATAAATCCTGTAGGGATTTCACTGACCTTACCAGACCCAAAAGCTACAACTCTTGTTGCATAAGTCCTGCTTGACCTTGGTCTTAATCATCCAGAAGAAAAGTATAAAAACAAAATATAAGAAGTAAAGTCATGCTGTAATGTTGAGCTGTAAGGGACTCAGGTCAACAATTTCTGACATTGCCAGTCAAGTGGAAGACCCAATACTATTATGGGCTACTGGAATCTTTTAGAATATTTTGCTGAGTTTTCACAACTATAATATTCAAATAACTAAACTTAAGAAAAATAAAGGGGATACAGATGAATGTCCATTTTGTATCTGTGTATTCAAAGTGATTAGGATAGATATATAATTACAGTCTCTTAATGACTAGAGGGATTAGTTCTAATGGTGTTTGTAAATAGAATATCATATGTGCATCATGTACAGCAATTAACCACTAGGAAGAATGTATGTAATGTGTTAATTATTGAAACTGTCCTACCAATTTGATTTGAAACTGTCTCATTGCTATTTGTTTCTCAATAAAATTATGGAAAAAAACACAAATTAAAAAAATGAAGTAGCCAATAAATACATAAAAAATAAATAAAAATAAATAAAAAATCCTCAAGGTAGAGAGAACTAATGTGACTTATTAGAGGAGCTGTGTGGGACATTTACTGGAAAGTAAGGTGTTCTGACGTGAGGAGACTTTATCCTACGAAAAGGAAAATTCCTGCAAAGATCATAGCTACAGTTTGAATCAAGGCACTGGCCCCAGCCTCTCCAATCCTGGGAGTACCACAAACAGCCTGAGGGATGGACCTAGGACTGCAGCGTCCATCTGCTGGTACAGATTTTTATGCTCCAGCTCCTGTTTCCCAGGTCCTCTCCTCCAAACCCCTGGGGAGACTGCATTGCTCTGGGGATGTGCGGTATTCTGTACAGGGCTTAATGTGCACAGGGGAGCCCCCTTTCTCCCCCCTCCCCCAAAAGGCTAAACATGTGAGCAGTGCCCCCGCCCGCTCTGCTTGCGGTCAGCCAGATCATGTGCCCACCCACCAAATCGCAGGTGATGGGGCCCACCTCCAGCCCCCACCTCCTGACCTCCTTATCTGAGTCACAGGAGCACTCATTTCTACAGGCCAAGACCACCCTGTGAAAGCCCTGTGCCCCTGATTGTCACTGAAGTCCCTGGACTCCAGTGAACACCCTCCTTTGGCCTCTACAATCAAATTACGAAGAGACAAGCGGGTCACTGCGCAGCTTATTTGACTTCAAGGCACAGTGATGAGGAATAAAGTGCATGTACATTGTCCTGTTGCAGGGCCAGCGCTGGGTTTTAGTTGTTGCTTTTGTTTTTGCTTATTGTTTCTATTCTCCCCTGTGTACTACTTTTCATTAACTCTGCTCTCTGTAGCAATACTGTTTTATTGCTTTTTGTTTGTTCCTTCCACTTCCCAAATAGTTCCTGTTGCTTGTTTTTTTTCCCTACATTTCTCTTCCCTTCAGACAATCCCATCTTCTCTCCTATTAACCTTGTCTCCTTTATTTTATTTCCATTGTTCTTTCTTACTTTAGCTAGCCCCTGGTTTTCCCTGGCTTCCTCTCGAACTTATAGATATACAAGTGAATCAAGATGTTCTGACAACCTCGCAGCATTCTTTACTCCCCAGTCAGCGTCTTTCCTCCTATATCTGACCGCTGCTCCCAGAAGAATCAAATATAAGAGACCTCTAACAGAAAATGATTGAAGATATTTTTAAAATTTTTGCTTATTGTTACTTCGCCTGTGTAGCACTCCTCATGCCTAAACTTATTTCACCCATCCCATTTTGTCCCTTCTCCTTCCACATCTCACAACCACTAATGACAAAATAAGCTGTAAAAGTGATTCATAATGGATGAAATATAAGTATAAGTTTCAAATACTATAAGTTACGATGGGTCAGATATGTTGATACTGTCATAGCTAATAATAATTCTATTCTCTCGGTATAGTGACAGGTTTCACACTACTTAACTTGAAGAACAAAGGCCTAGAAATAGCTCTGGACAAATATATCACCAGAAAAAAATATATAACCAGAGAAAAAAAGTTTATCTAAAATGGATATTCAGGGGCTGGGAAGATAGTTCAGTGGAATAAGTGCTTGCGGAGCAAGCATAAGGTCCTGAGTTTGATCCCTGGTACCACAAAAAATAAAAATAAAAAATAAAAATAGATAAATAAGTAAATAAAATGGATATTCAGATTTACTACAATTTCTTTGCACTCTGCACAAGTACTATCTCTGTATTTCTCTCTCTGCTTGTCTCTTCTCTGTCTCTCCTCTCTCTGTCTCTCTCTGTGTGTCTGTGTGTCTATGTCTCTGTCTCTCTGTCTCTGTCTCTCTTTTTCATTCTCTCACTCACTCTCATTCTGTAGGTAAACAATATTTCATTTGGTATAAGTATACTAAAGTTTCTCAAAATAAGAAATTTGAGATGAATACCTTAAGTACTTAGAGTGCTAAGTGGATAAGACAAGATAGAAAAGAAAAGGAAGGGCTGGCAAGGTAGCTCAAAGGACCAAGCTCCTGCTTCAGCAAGCACAGGGACCTGGGTTCGATCCCCTGTACCATGTAACATGCCAGCCCAGGCCCCGGGCATGCTGAGCTGGCCCTCAAGTCCAGGCATGGTGGTGCATGCCTGTAATCCCAGTGCTGGGGAGGCTGAAAACACAAGGATCACTATGAGAGTCCAAGCTTTATGGTGAGACCGTGTACCAAATGCAGAAAAAAGAAAAGACAGTAATATTTTTATGTGCATACATAAAGGATAATGAAAAAACAAGACCCTCACAGCATCCCAACTCTCCAAAGGTAGCTCTGGGGGTACCTGTGGGAAGCAAAGCAGGTATCAGGTAATAGAAATTTATGAAATAATTTAATAAGAGGAATAGAAACATTGAAGATTTCCAAGAATACCTGACTCAAAAATTCATGAGTTATCATAGAAAATGACCAATTTAGAAATAAGAAAAACAAAAAATTGGATGGCTGGGGAGATAGCTCAGTTGATTAAGTACTTGCCTGGCAAGTGCAAGGGCCTGAGTTCAATCCCCAGATCTGCAAAAAAAAAAAAAAAAATTGGAAAATCTGACAAAAAGGAAAAATTTACCAAAAATATACCCTCCAAGAAAGGATACCAGACATAATCACTAGATTTCAAAACCCTGAGTAGACTTCAAATTTCATGAATGACCAATGTGAAGCAGGGTTTTTGAATTGAAGGCAAAGTACTAATTTATGACAAATTATTAGTAAGCCCTGAACTGATAAGAAAACAAGAAAAATATTTCTAGAATCATGATAGAAAACTTCACATGAGAGAAAAAGTTCAACATACAATTTGAACTTTGTACAAAGTTTAGTACACCACACAGTACACCAGTGAGTCAACCAACTACAAGAAATAAAGAAGCTGCCTGCAACATGGTGTAATTGAAATTCAAGATGTCAAAAAGGAGAAAGAGAAAAAGCCTTAAAAGCAGTCAGAAAAAAGCAAATTATCACATATAAAGGTAAACACATTAGAATTATAGCAATCTTCTCCACACAAAATTTCAGGCCTAAAGGAGAATCTGGAATGAGAAATATATAGAAAAAGACTGCAATGATGGGAATAATTCTACATCTCTCAGTTATAAATCACAATGTCAATGGCCTCAGCTTCCCAATTAAAAAATATTTATTGGAAGACAAGGTCAAAAAACAAATTCAACAGTTGGTTGCATTGAACAAACATATCTAATACAAAAAGTTACCCGTAGAAGGAAATTTGAAGGATGAGAAACAATTTTTTATGCAAAAGGACTTCACAAGCCAAACAATTACTAGTTTATTTTCAGAGTAAACTGTAGTTTAATCTTGATCAGAAGAGATAAAGAAGATCATTACATAATATTTAAGTGAATAATTCAATAAGAAGACATACCACCAAATATAGGTGTGCTGAATGATGGAACACCTATTATTGCTGAACATAAAAGATCAAATCAGTACTAGCCCATAATGGATGACCTGAATACCCCAGTTTCATAAAAAGTCAAATAAATAGAAATATCAGTGAAGAATACCAGAGCCAGAGCCCACGCTTTAACACATGGATTAACAGATATCTATCACAACACCATAGAATTCATATTCTTCTCAGCAATATATGTAACTTTCTCCATAATAGACCACATAGTAGTCTACAAAACCTACATATATAAATAAACATAAAAAGTCAAAATCACCCATGTTTTCTATCAGACCATTGTAAAATTAGACATTGATCATAGAAGAAATCACAGAAAATTTAGGAACACTTGGAAAAATCAAGGTGTAGTCTTGAACACCCAAGGATCACAAAAAATATGGTATAAATTAACTAATGGACAAAATGACAAAAATGACAATGCTAGCAAAAGACAAAAGAACCATGGGACACAAAGAAAGTGGTCATATAAGGGAAGGCATTGGAAATCAATGCTCATATTAGGAAAATAGGGAGCTCCAATAACTAACACAACAATTAACATCAATACACTCAGAACAAACTGAATTTGAAAAAGGTTACTATAATCATCAGAGGGAAAATTAATGAAACCCATATTCAAAACAGCAAACCTCAAAATGATTATAAGAGGGAGTTCACTTAAGCAATAAACAAATAGATAAACCCTTAGCCAAACTTACCCAATGTGAGACAAAACTCACATTAGTGCAACTGAAGATGAAAAAAGTAAAATCACAATGGACATCATTGAAACAAAGAACATTGTTAGCATCCAGAAGAAAACTGTGCTCCAAAAATTTGAAAAATTTTAAAGTAATGGACAGCTTCCTAGACTGAAATGAATTACCAAACTTAAATCAAGAATACTTAACAACTTTGAACAATTCAACAACAAGTAATAAAATGAGGCAAAAATAAAGGTATCTTTCAATTGAAAATAGTTCAAGCATCAAAGAAGTACTACTTCCAAACACATTTCTTGGAAGCCAGCATTGCTATGATCACAAAACCAGAAAAAGAGACTTCTAAAAAGAAAATTATAGACAAATCTTATTAATAGACATAGACACAAAACTCCTCCCAATAAAATATCAGTAAATAGACTGTAGTACATTATCAAAATGATCAGGTAAATTTCATTCCAAGTTTCTAGGGATGCTTTAGCATTTGCAAATCAATAAACATAATATAGTGCAACCAAAGAAGGACAAAAATCACATGACCTTGACAATAAATACAATAAATTGTTTTAAAAAACAAATTGATTCAATTTATGATAAAAAATCTGAAGAAAGTAAGTATAGGAAGAACTTGGTTGAATTTGATAAAAGCCCTTTAAATAAACCAATTGCAACATCTTACCATATGATGAAAACCTGAAATCTTTCCTGCTAAAACTAGTAATAAGAAAAGGTGCTCACTATTGCTAATTCTGTTCAGGATTCAGTTTGAAATTATATATATAAATATTATATAATTATTAGACTGAGGAGGAAGCTCAGTGATCTATATGCCTGCCTGGCAAGCACAAGGACCCAAGTTTGATGCCTAGTACAGCGTGTGGTGCTGGCCCTGGAACTCTAAGAACATGTGCTAGACACCAAAAATGGGTGAGGTGGCATATGCCTATAATACCAGCACTAGGGAGGCTGAGACAGGAGGATCACTCTGAATAGAAGCTGCATAGAGACTCCCTGTACCAAATAAATAGAAGCCTAACATATTGGAAGACAAAATATGTAATAATCTTGAAGTCGCAGGTGTAGGCAAAACACTTTCTGAGCAGAACTCCAATGCACAACAAAGAGGATTAGGAATCAACAAATAGAATTATATAAAATTAAGATGTTTCTACATAACATAGTGAAGAGACGATCTACAAAATGGAAGAAAAGTTTTGCCACCTATTTCTCCAACAGGGGACTAATATTTATAATATATAAAGAAGTCAAAAGCATTACCAAAATAAAAGACCCAGTTAGTAAATGGAAAGTTAAAGGACTACACATTTCTCAGAAGAAGCACAAATTACCAATAAACATAGAAAAGTATCTTCAAAATCTTTGATCACAGGGAATAGCAAAGTGGAATCTCAGCAATAATGACAATCTTTAAGAATCAAATAATAACAAACATTGGTGTGATTGCAGTGAAAAAAAGAAACTCTTCTTCATTGTTGGTCAGATCATAAACTGTTACAACCATTATGGAAATCAGAAATTAGATTTCACAAAGAACTGAAACCAGAAGTTTAATTTTACCCTGCCATTCCTCTTCTACATGTCTTCCCAAAGGAGTTAAAAACACCGTATTACTATTGTGCACGCAGATCAATATTATAGCAGCACAATTCAAAATCTCCAAATCCTGGATGCAGAATCTGTGTTGAGAGCTGGAGGTAGGATAGTATTTATGCATGATGAAAAAGTACTTGACTCTAAATAAGGTCATATTTGAAACAGGTCTAGAACATGAACACACCTGGATAATTGATGTGAAATAAATCCAGCAAAATTAATAAACATACAATTTGTCTCATTTGAGTAACTGGAATTACAGGTAAAGAGCAAAATAAAGGGTAGATAAAGGCATACAGGGAGGACTCCTGGAAACAGAAAGTGTACATGGGACTGAGGGTGGGGAAGAGGCCCTAAAGACAATTAAGATGGATCATGGACATATGTCAAAGGCACACAATGAAGGTGAACACTGCTCAAACATGAAATATTGATAACATTGGTAATGAAAATGGGGAAATCGAACTTAGAAACAGTGAGAGGGAGGTGGGTAGATTAATAGAAATAGGCAATAATCAAGATACGCTATGTACAGGCACCTACTCCCTAAAATGAATATAAATTTTCTATATTGCAAATGCGTGGTAATGAAATAAAAAAATAAAACAAGGTTCAGTTAACACAAATAATACCTTTTAAGAAATTCTGTACGAGTCCATTTGATTGGGAAAGTATTTTTTTTATTTTTGGTAAAAATATCAGTCATTCTCTTCCATGTTCAGCTTAGTTTCTCCTAGGTGGAAAGTCAACCATATGTAATAAGTCATGAACATAATTATTTCATACAATGTGAATATTATATAATAAAACTGATTTTCAGCAATGACAATAAAGTTGAGACCCTTAGGACTAGAACTATTTGCATACAAGTTTTATGCTACTTGATCAGTAGAAAATGCACTTGTGTATGTTCAGAGATGGAAGTGATTGAATGTTTTGGGCTACTATTTCATGTCTCATTTTAAAATGATAAAATGTAGAGAGAATAATATGCCTTTAGTTATTTTCCAGAAAATTAAAATCTACAGGAAGAATAACTAAGTTACCTGATGAAACCATTTTCCTTATACATCACCACAACTGATTGAAATTAGGACACCTCAGCAAAGGATTTATATCCTTAAAGATTTAATGACAAAAGAGTAAATTGGCCTGTTCAAAGGTCAATCTAAATATGTACTAGATTTCACAATGGCAGTTATAAAGATAATATTGTTCATAATGAAAACTATGATAACTACTAGAAATAATCCTGTCCCAACAGAATCCCCCTACCCAAATACCATATTATAAATGATACTCACGTATATACATGTGGAGACTTGTTTAATGTCCGTAAAACCTTTCTCTGGCCAATACACTTGGCGCTTTGCAGCACAGTGTCATTAGCCTCTCATGCAGAGGATAGGAACTGTGAATTTATTTGGTAAGATACAGTGAAACTGATCCTGTAGCATATTGGAATGTAGTTATTAACAGATTTTTTGGAATGTCACAATTATTTGCCTAGTAGTTCACTAAGATCATGAAATAGTAGTGGAGGCTGCTATCGTGATAATGCGTGAGAAGTCGCACTGCGGCACCTCTCACAGGTGCCAGCAAGGCCACCTCACATCTGCCACTGCAGCTGACCTCCTAGCTCAGAAAAATGAATTGGCCAGGGCAGCAGAGGTCAAAAGACGCATGAAGTCATTAATCTTAAATTTTATGGATGTGTGATACACAAGAACAGATAATTGAAAGGAAACTACCTTAAATTTCATTAGTTTTACTTTGCTTTGTGTGTGTGTGTGTGTGTGTGTGTGTGTGTGTGCGCGCGCGTGTGTGTGTGTAACCAGGGTTTAAACTCAGGCCCTGGCACTTCCCAGGGAAGCGTTTATTCTACTGAGCCATTTCCCTGGACCCTACTTTGCTTTTTTTGATACATTTCATAAAGCCTTTGCTTTCTGAGGCAGGAAATTTCAAATATTTTCTAAATATCAACAACATAGCCGAGTAGAATTACTTTAGGCAAAATGTCTACTTACCATATTAATTTAGCTTGGGCATGCATCTGTAGTAATATTGCATAAAATTTATTTTTACAACCTAAACAACTAACTTCAACTTAAAGAAAACTTTCTACTATGTTGTTTCATTCTCAAAAATAAATTAAATGGAAGTGGGGTATGTTGTACACTTACCAGTTCAAATTATATAAGCATATCATTTTGAAAAGAATTTTAAAGTGTATAGGAAGGACTGATATAATTCAAAATAATATATAATTCCATTGTGAAAATATTTAAAT
>NW_004524748.1:4255502-4260528 GCF_000260255.1 Octodon degus
CCTTCTTTGCTTTCCCCCAAAGCCTCCTTCCCTGTGATGGATGGGCCTCCTCAAGCTGCTTCCAGACCACTCCCTGGGGCATCTGCACATTAAGGTCTCTAAATTCTTTTCACTTTTGCATGTCCTTTCTTGCTAGATGAAGTTCTTTTCATTTAAATAAATGGTGCAAGGGCTGACGAGATACCTCATCAGACTAAACACCTGCTTAGGCAAGTGCAGGGACCACGGTTCAATCCCTGGCACCATATGCCACACAAACCTGCTCCCACTGAGCAGGTCACCAAGATGGAGTGGTAGCCCACACCTGTGATCCCAGTGCTGAGGAGGCTTGGAAGGAAAGAAATTCTTTTTTGAAATATTTTTTAAAAATTTCTCTTTATGATCAGTGCAGTATCACAGGAAGTAATCGTGCTTTTCTCTCACCTTTTGCAACTGTATTTCAATGTAAATTCTATTTCATTAGAATGTCTCATTTTTCTGGCCAGTTTCCTTCAGTTCCTGTGAATTTTGATGATTCATGCCAGTCCATGAAAGAAATATAAACAGAAATTGAAGATCAGTAGCTTGCTGAACCCCACATAAAAGTAAGCACAACCTTTTGTAAGAAACAACTAATCATCCTACTTCACTTTAGAGTATTTCCAAAAGCTGACTCAGTAAGTAAAGCATGATTTTTCTTTCTGTCCTTGGTGTTTTGTTTTGCATGAAGTCTTGGTCTGTTTTCAAGCCCAGCTGACCCCATTCCCCAATCACCTGAGTTCAAAAGATCCTCCTGCCTTATCTTTCCATGTAGGACAACAGTACTATCCCCCACCTGGCTTAAACCATGGTTCTTAGAAGAAATATGAGTAGTGTAGTACTTTTAACTTTTAAAGCTCAGAGTTTGAGTTTTCAAAAGAACAAAGGAAAAATGAAATAAAAGCAGATTTTCCTTACCAGTTTTGTCTTATTATGTAACATAAGAATTGAACTCCTTTCTTAGCACTCTAACAATCACTATGAGTTACTTTTAATAGAAGTATTAATTGTAGCAATTAAACTATAGACACTGGATTCCTAATCTACCATATCTCAAAAGTAGAGCCTTCCACAAAACACGTTTTTATTCATTTTAGCCAATTAAATTCAATGAAAATTTAATGTATCATAATGTTATGATATTCTACAGGAAGTACAAGAAATGCAAAACTATACATGAATGTTTTTTTTCAACATTCAGGAACAGGATAGTTAATTATGTAAGAAAATCATTGGAATAAAAGACAAGTGATAGCTTACAAATATTTCTGAAATAGAACATTGACCTAAAGTGAGCCACCAAAGTGTAAGTATTATAGGCAGCTGAGTTACATAAAAATATTATAAGCAGTCAAACAGGGCCAGGCCTTCAAAGGGGCCAAAAAGGAAGGAAAGATATGTTACAACTGTGGGAGAGATAGGCACATTTGATGTGGGACAGACCTCAAGACAAAAGATAAAACAAGTGAACCTATATGCTTCCCTAGGGGTGGACATCAGGGATTGATATTCTAAGTAGATATCATACACCTTCCAGGAAAATTCACTTCATTACTCATGTCATTAGAGAACAAAAATGAACTTGTTTCAGGTATCTTTCAGATTGGAAGTTTCATTTCCTTCTATCAAAAGCATCCGATATATTCTCAAAGAAGAGATATTTAATTAGGATCATAAAAGAGGAATAGAAATTCTGCAAAATGGAGCAGAGTAAGATTGAAAAGTCGGTAAGGTTGAAAGATGGTTCACGACATCAAATAGCATGCCAAACTAGAAATATATTAAAAGGTGAAAGGGGTGCAGACTTATAGTTTGGAATGATATATGGAGCACAGGCCAATATATGTCACTCTAAAGTGACAGTGTATCAAAGTTAAGCTTTACTTTAAGAAGTGGTAACCGCTGAGGAGACTGGAAACCTAAGCAGTGGAAGCACAAACAGGACAATTGACTCTACTGGCTTTCTGTAGGGGCCGGGATACCAGGATGTAAGGCCCATGGATCAAGGTGAAAGTGGAGCTTACCTTATATCACCAGGGAGAGAATGAAAATTTGTATGAGTTTTTATTAAAATATACTAAGGAAGAAAAATAGATTTCAAGGACCCATGAGACATGTGAAAGAGAAAGAGAAAGTGATATAGAGGAATGAAACTCCCAACCTGAAAGAGTTCTGGGATGAGTTTATGTCCTCTAAAACCAAAGGAAGAATTTTAGCAACAATGTACATAAAGAGCAGGATATTTTTAGGGGAAAGAAAACTTCTGTCCAAGAAAGGGACAAAAGGGTACCTAGTGGATTGCCCAGAACCCTGCGTCATAGAGCAAAACCATGATGTGAGGCAGGTCTAACGTGAAAAACATGGAACTCACACATAAGGTGGGACAAAACTATGGTCCACCAATAAGATTAATTGTTCAGATAAAATTGATTAAATCAGGATCCAGTGGGGATGCCTATAATATTTCTATGTAGCTCAGCTGCCTACAACAAATGGACTGTGGGGCTTCTAAGATTATGAAGGAATCCTAACATGATTGATTCAAAATAGGTTTGAAAGTGTTAAAAAGAAAGATTTTAAGTTTTATTTGGAAGAAGTCAAATTACATTCTGTACAGAAAAGCATTTTGCTTTGCATTTGTAGATGAAGTGTTCAAAAGTTAATGAATCCATATTACTTAAACTTGTATTTCATTAATAGGAAATGTTACCTTTAAACTGAAGAAATTATTATCATTATAATCATTATCATTTCAATGTATTTGGTATAGCATCTCACTACACAGCTCGGACTGGTCGTGATGCTCCTACTTTCAGCCTCTCCAGGTCTGGGATTACAGGTGTATACCACCACGTCAGAACTCAGTGGCCTGCTCAGTATTCCTGAGGGGCAGGGCTGGCACAACATGTGGTGTCAGGGATCGAACCTGGGCGCCTGCACTTGTCTAAGCAGGTGCTGACTCCGCTGAGCTATCTCTCTGCCCCTGAACTAATTTTTAACTTGAATATTTGGTGCTGTCCAATATAGATACTTCAATTATAGTATCAAGAAAGACTTGTATTATTTCTATTTTTATTGAAGCTTCTTTCTATATATTGTTTTCGAAAAAAAAAAAAGATTAGTAAAGAAAAGCCATGTATTTCCACAAATTTCAAATTAATTCAGAGTTAAAAAATTATTTAAGATTTGAATTGAAAATTTAAAAATACGATTTTTGAAAGCTTGATGCAGAGGTGAAATGAACAGTTGTTTCCACTACAGTCATAAGTGCCAGGCTCAGAAGTTGCACACTGGCACTGTCTTCTTCCTCACCTTCTTCTCAAGAGGCAATTTCATTATATTCTCTGAATGCAGAAAAGTGCTGATTTCATTAAGTTCTGACATTGAAAGACATCCCGTGTAAGTGCATTGCTGAATGTTACTATTTTAAACAGCAGAATAAAGAAAGCATTTAGCTGTATTTAACATGCGCATGCTCCCATCGACCATAAATTGAACACCTCATTGAGCTGACAGAGTTAAGAGAAGGCTGAGTTCACTTCATTGCTAGTTATTCAGGTGGATATGAGTTTCATTAAAATTATTATTGGTGAATTTTTTACATGAATTATTGAGATGAGTGCTTTCTTTTCGCATACAATGGAACCATCCTGCTGCCCTCAGCATACCATAGGCAAAGAACGACAACCTTCCTCCTAAAATATGAGGAGGAAAGAAAAACCTTTTCTTCTACTATATTCTTTGCATATACAGACTGTATCATTAGTTGCCCAAATATCTCCAAATTGCCTTATTTTCTGTATGCTGCATTGCTTTAAGTGATTAATACAACAATAGCAAAATATATTGATTTGGTAAAATCTTTTCAATGTATAGATCCTATTTCATAGTTGAAAACATTGTATGTCAATAAATGAAAATAAACATTGCCAAGTATTATCAGCACATCCCATGATCATAATTGTCCCAGTCTTTGAAAACTAAGACTTGATCAGTGCCTTTTTAAAAGATATGATGGGGACATTATGGGCATTTGAAGCATTAGAAGACATCTACAACTCATAGGCAAGAGCTCCCTGCTGTACAGTTTCACTCCACCCAGCTATGCCTGAGGTCGCATTTATTTTTCCAATTAGAGGTAATCTAAAAATTGATTCCATTCATTGTTTGCTTTTAATACTTTTGCTTAGCACAAAGGTATTGCTACTCAAACAGGAGTTTCTCATTTTTCAAGACTACCTTGTTAATTCTAGCAAATAAAGAGCTGATATATTTAGGAACATGCCTCATCCTCAGGTACAATTGCGTCACAAGCTGAGTCTCTATGTACTTTTATCCATCTGTGGGAAAGGACACAAATTAACCCATTTTCTTCCTTGACTGTGGAATTTATAGTCACACATATTAAATGATGTTTTAAAATTCAAACTTATTTGACTGGCACACCTGTCCCAGTGTGATCATTTTTTCTCTCTTTCCTCTCCATAAAACATGGTAATGTTTCTCAAGAAATCAGAAAGTGAACTCCCTGGCTGAAATACAGTATGCTAATTGCCTCAGAATTACTGTATTACCAGTTGCTCACACATTGGCCAGCTTATCCAGTATTCTCAACAACAAAAGTGCAGAGCAGGTACAAAAGTTCATCCATAGGAAAATAAATCCATTAGAAGTGAAAAAGAAAAATGCATTTCCTTCTGTAGTTTCTTGGACAATTTTCAAAATAGCAAAGTAAAAGAGGGGGAAAGGAAACAAAAACTTTACCAAGAACGTCAAAAGTTTTAAACGTTCTTCAGGAGTAAGCAGTGCCTTTCCCCGAGAGAGGTCGTGTTCAGTTACACACAAATGTCAGTTAGCAGAAGGCAAGATGAACCTCTAGCTTCATAAAAGCAATGAAATGTTGCTCATTGTAAATGTCCCTATTGTCTCCCCTTTCATTTCTGTAACTACAGAAATTTGCCCTGGGACATTCATTCTCTATTCTTTCATACATACAAACCCTTAGAAG
>NW_004524748.1:4260628-4277659 GCF_000260255.1 Octodon degus
ATATATACCTTTCTTGAATAAAATAAACCTCAAGCAGAAAAGTATAGTTTCTCAGTTAACAAAGTACACAAGTACATAAAATTCAAAGTATAATTTTGGAAAATGGTAGCAGGGAGCTGGGGATATGGCTCAGTGCTATAAGCATCTTCCTGGCAAGCTCAAGGTCCTGAGTTCCATCCTCAGTATTGGAAAAAAAATAAAAATAAAAATTGGTAACAACTCCACTGACATTTATTAAAAAAATCTTCATGCCATTATTGGATTTTCTATACTTTTAGGGATTTTTTAAGTTTTTATTCATTTTTATGAAAACAAAATAGCAATGAAACAGTTTCAAAACAAGTTAGTAAGACAGTAAAAATAATTAATACATTGTATATTGTTGTCTTCATAGTAGTTATTCAGAGTACAGGATGCAAACATGTTATCTTACCTAAACAATATTAGATAAAGGGGAAAGAAATTCCAAACCTGCCAGATATCAGGTATGAGTTTGTGTTCTCTGAAACCAAAGAAAGAATTTTAAGAACAATGTAGGTTAAGGTCCAAATATATTTATTGGGGGAAAGAACGCTTTACTCCAAGACAGTGACAGAAAGGGACCTGAGTGGGTTGCCAAGGATGCTGTGTTGGGATTTTTATAGAGAAAATCTATAAGGTGAGACAGATCCAAAGTGGAAAACATGGAACTTGCTAGGTGGGCATGAGGTGGGACAAAACTATGGTCAACCAATAAGGTTTTGAGCGTAATTGCTCAGGTAAAATTGATATCAGGATCAAACTGGGAAGCAAGTCACATAGCAAGATTTTTTCTTTTTTTTTTTTTAAATGTATTTAGTACAGGGTCTTTAGGGTCTCACTACATAGATCAGATTCATAGTGATTCTCCCATTTTCAGCATCCCAAGATCTGGGATTACAGGAGTATGTCACCATGCCCAGTCTTAGTCACCCTCTCTGTGCAGCCCAGAGGTGGGGCCTGCACAGCATGGGTGGGGGATCAAACCCTGGTCCCTGCATCTACCTAAGCAGACACTTTAATCCGCTTAGCTATCTGGCCAACCCTCACGTAGTAAGTTTTAATAAATACAAAACAGGTTATTTTCCTGTAAGGGATTGATTAGTGGTTCTTCCTGACTTCCTCAGGGTGATACATACCTATTTAGAATATCAATCCCAGATATTTAGCCATAGGGAGTTATGTGGGCTCACTTGTTTTACCTTTCATCTAGAGGTCTGGCCCACAGTGGAATTGCCTCTCTCTCTCCCAGTTTCAAGGCTTCTGATTTTCCACACTGGCTCCTTCGTGGGCTCAGCCCTATCTGACCACTTATCTTTCCATCTAACTTAGCTGACTACAACAGTAGCAACTCCACTGAAATCTATATAAAAATTTTCATGAACATCTGATTTGTTTGAAAAGGATGGAAATATTGTCTTAAATTTTGTCTTTGTCCTTAATATATCAACTTTAAGATATCTATAATTTAAAACAAAGCCTCAGTGAGCTGAGAATGGCTAATTAGCTCTACAATCATTTTGCTGAATACAGATATTTAGAGAGGTGATGGACATTGCTGTGCCTTGCATGAAATCTGTCTTCCAAAGTTCACGTTCTATAAACCTTTTCCCCAGTGTGTTCATGTGAAAGGCAGTGGAACCTTAATGGGATCAGTCTGTGTGCAAAAGGAGTAGATTATTAGAAATTATCTGACAATTATTATTAATCTCTCAGAAGGGATTAATGTTGATCTCACAGAAAGTATTATTTATATACGCTGGACACAACTGACCTTTGCTGACCCCTCTGGCTTCGTGTCTCACCATCTAATTACTCCCCCCTTGGGCAAGCTCTGGCTAAGATGCCATCTGCCATGTTGCGGTACAATCCAGAGGCCTTCCCTGGAACTGGCAGACGCCGGGGCCGTGCTCTGCAGCTCCCTGAACTGTGAACTACGTAAACTGCTTTCGCTTCTAAATCACTTATCTTTGGACATTATGATATAGCTGTAGAAAACAGCTTGGCACAGTGGACCAAAGGAAGCTGAAGATATTCTCAACTCTCAAATGTGCTATACTTTATAGAAATACACATATGGATACTTAATGATGGAGAAAAATTCTTAAGCTAAATTGAAGATGTACAGAACAGATTTTTGACATCCGAGTCACTGAGGAGGAACTGCTGGGAGGCAGGTATACCTGAGTACATTTAGCACTTATTAAAAAGACATGGCCAGGACAGACTGAAAAAAGGATTGGAGAACTGATTAAAAATCTCAGAGTAGAAAACATATGCGAACAGAACAGTCAGCACGATGTATATTTGTGAGGATAAGTATCTCATAAATGAAATAAAAGGAAATAATATTAGAAATATAAACCAAAATGGTTTCAATATAAAATGAACCTATATATTTAGTAAAATATTTCAGGTACTTGAAAAACAGAGTTGAACGGTTTACTTTTCAGCGTTAGTTTTCTCAGTACCATGGGGGTCGTGGTCCCCACAAAAATATGGACACTTCCAAGAATCTCTAGTTTGCACCATAAAGTTGTTTTCCTGTGGGAGAGTGTGAGACACATATTGAAAACTCTAGCTTCCATCTTCTATCATTGTTTTACAACATCACATAGATGTGACTTATGAATTTCAAGTATTCCTCAATTATATAGAACTTTCAGGCCAGTTTGAAGGGTGAGTGTACAATCTTTAGTTCAGACGACGCAGTTCTCTTTGTTCTAAGGATGCTGCTAACAGAAGAAGGGTCAGATCATTGGTAGCACTTCAGCTTTTTCACTTTTAAATATCCAATTACATGAGGTCCTTCCCTTTCAAGTTGTCTTTCAAAAGGTGGCCTCATTCATTTGAGCTGCATGAACAGCCTAAGGGGAACGAATCAGCCTGAGAAGGACTGAAGTGAATTCAAAGAAGTGCTTTTACAAAAGTCCAAGATGATTCAAGTCACAGCCGTGCGCGGAGTCAGAATGTGAGCAGACTGTGCAGCCCGCAAGGACTGTCCCCGACGGCAGGCATGCACTGTGCGCGTGAGCGTAGTCATTCACACAAAACCTGGTTCTTTCTCTCCCTCTTCTATTCCTACCTTCTTTAAGAGTGAATTTGAGTAGATTCTGTGGCAGTGCTGCCTAAGCAAGAGTTGTAGCTGTATTGTGATGTGACTCTCATGCAAAGGGGCTTGAAGCCGGGTGGATACTAGCAAACTAAACTCATCACACACTTTGCTTAACTGAAGTTTCAAATGTATGAAAGCCAGGTTGGCTGAGTTTATGCTGAGCTCAGGGACTGCTTCACTTTTGTAATCATCAGTCTTTCACCAGAATAACTATTCTATACTTGAGAAATAGTTAAGCTTGATTATTTTACCAAGAAATTTTCATTGGTGTATTCATACTTTCCCTTCATTCTTATTTAAGAGTTGACAAGAAGCCTGTCTTCTTTTCAACAGCATGGTGACTGTGGTAGTCAACCAGTATTAATGGGAAAAATCATTTTTGGAAAATGCTAGGGCTAGGAGAAAGATAACTGATCTTTGTCTTAGAAATCAACCTCTGTGAAAAAAGAAGATAAAATAAAATGAAACCTTTAAAATATTTAAAGATAGAAGTCATGATAGTTTAGTGAGTGGTTTTATATTTTAAAATTTTAAAGTTTGAATTTATTTAGCAACTAAGCACAACTTAAGCACCAATTGGTGTGATTTAGGGTATATCTTTATGGACATAGTATGTGATTCTCAATAAATCATGAGTATATTCTTCTACATCATAAAGAATGTTAAAGTAAAAATTATTATATTAAGTTGTGATTAAAAACACAGATACCTGGGGACAAACTGGCTGAAATCCAACTCTGGTTTCACCACATAAATAGGTCTTATCCACATTATTTAACATTTCCCTGATAAGAGAAAGAGATTCTGAAGAAAAGAAAAACAGCAATAATAATTTCATGAATTTATTGCAAACATTCAGTGCATTTATATTTGTAAAGACAATATACTACCTGTAATACAGTGCATTACCTGCCTTTCACATAACGTTAAGGGACACTGGCAATGTGGAACACGTGTGACTCTCCTGGAGGATTAAAAAAGTACATCTCTAGGTGTTTCTGGATGGCTTATGGAGACGTGATCCTGACACCGCATCTGTCCTCTGCCCCTTTCCCTGTACTGTCCTGCCTCTGCTCTGTGTCCTGTCTGCCAGAAACCAGGTATCTTTGGTCCTCAACATCCTTTACCGTGATGTTGTTGCCATGGAGGCAAACAGCTGTGGCTTGAAGCCTCTGAAACCATCAGCAAATGAGCTTCTTTACATTGCGCTTCGTAGGTGTAGGACAGCTGATAAAGCACTACACAGTCATACATGCAGTTACGTAGGGAACATCCCATGCAAGCTGTGGTCTGCAATTTTGGAAGAGTCTCGAACAAAAGGATTTTACACATTTAAACATCTTTTAATGTATTTTATTAACACTTTAAAATATTTATAAAATATAAATGCCCATTTCTACTTTCACAACTCCCACATATCTGTGAATGAGCTACATAGTATCATTTTAAAATATTTTTCTACTAGGTAATTAAAAATTTTGCTTATTTTTTAAAAAACTCATGTTCCTGCTATTGAGCTAGTTTACCATTATGTGTATATTCCCTTTGCATTGAATTTCTTTTTAGTATTTCCAAGTAATAATGAATAATGGTTAAGCTTTTCATTTTAATATTTACAATAAATCTTCCTTTTTGAAAAGCACCCTATTCCTGGGACTACAATTTTCCAAACATACTTAAAACATTGATTTATTTTTCAAAATTTAAAAAGAAATTCTTCAAAAATTTTATCCCCGGGCCTGGCCCTAGCTCAGTTCTTGGGCCGGGGAGATGATTCAGTGGAATAAGCACTTGCCTGGCAAGTGCAAGGGCCTGAGTTCAATCCCCAGTTCCACCAAAAAAAAAAAAAAAAAAAAAAAATATTATAATGAGGGATTATGTTCTATAATACCAAAAAATATATCCACTTAATACGTTTCCTTTCTGTAGAAATTTCTATTATAAAGTAGGTATCTATGTATTTGTAGAAAGAATGCACTGAACTGCTAAGTGCATCCTGCTTGGTTTGGCTTTGTATTAACATTACACGCAAGTACAACACATGAGCACAGCTAGGACACTATGACTCAATGTATGCCATTTTAGTCTTGCTAAGCTGGCTTGTACATATCTGTATACACACATGCATGTCTGAATGTATGTATGTGCACTAAATTCTATGTTTCCTTCTTTATCTGTTAGCATATTTATTTATTTACAAAAGAAGTGCACATCTGTGTCACCGCAGCAATCCCTCTGGCCTACCATTCAATAACCACATTCACCTCCTCACAACACCTTTCCTGTGAACCAACAATCTGTTTTGAGTTTATAAAATCTTCCCGTGCCAAAGGCCACATAGTTGGATTAATGAAGAAGGTAATCCCTTGAGTTTCAATTTTTAAAATAATAATGACATTTATGAGCCTGCATGTATTAATAATTTCTTTTTATTTGTAGCGAGTGTCCCACAGTATGGAATGTAAGCAACTTCCTTCATCATTTCACCTGTCATGATTTCTAGGTTTTTCCTAGTTTTTGTTATTCCAAATTAAGCTGCCTTGAATGCCAGTATACAGAATTTTCTTTGAATGTAAATTTCTATTTTCTCGGGATGAATGTCCAGGAATGCATTTGCAGTATTATGTGGTAATTGGATTTTTACCTTTAGAAGGAGTTGTTTATTTTAAAGTGGCTGTAGCAATTATGTTTTCATCTGCAATTTAAAAATGACTCAGTTTTCCTGCATTCAGAATATTTTTATTAAAATGTTTAAATGTTTTCAATCTTTGTGAATCTAGTAACTTTTAGTACTTGAAAATCAAGCAGATTTTATTCGTATATTTCCTAATATTGAGCAATCCCTGAATTATTTCAGAAAGGCACATATGGTATATGTGCATTTATTTTTGCAATTGCATATACTCCCACAAATAAACATCAGCATACACACAAACACACACATACAAACACAAACAAGCAGATATTTCTCAGTATGTTAATTTTCACAGGTGAGGCAACCAGGATTTTTTTTAAAATTTGTAAAATTATAGTATTTTTCTACTACTAGCTAGTTTTCATACATAGCATAAAAATAAATCTGTGTTCCTTAAACTATAACTATCCAGAAAACCATCTGGATATTTGCTATGCTAGACTTATTTTTTCAGTTTTATATAATGCCTTTGTTACATGTTTGACAATTTCATTTATAATTATTTATTGATTGAATATATGTCTGTTTTAATTGCTATCCTTAATTAACTAAATTTAATAATATATATCATCACAGAAATTGATACTGAGATTTGAACTGGGCAGACAAATATTTAATTAGCTAAAAATTTACATAAATACAAACTTCTAAATGAAAAGTATAATCTATACTTATCATTCTAATATAACAATATTTACTCCAGAATTCTGGCATAATAAGCAAAAAACATTTATCCTATAATTATGCATTTTCATGATTTTTGAATTTTTAAAATGAAGAGACAGCTACTTACATTTTTTGTGATATCAAGTAATGCAAATTATGATTGATATCAGTCATATAAAACTGAATTGAAAAGGCAGATATTTTTCCATCTAGCTTTATTGTGTTTTAAAAATACCTGCGAATAAACTTGCATCTAATTTTGCAATGTACATTTTCCCATAAGATAAATTACACAATATTCTTGACTTATGAATTCTTAATTGCATATGAAATTGTTTGCTCAGGTTTCCTTAAAATTTTTTTCAGATGTTTTTGATGTATTTCTTAACGTTGATTTTCTTAGCTACTAAGATCAATATGTAAATTATATATTTTTACATATTTTCAAATATATAGGTTTAGATGTCTTGCTTTGTATATTTTAAATTGTGATATATATATATATATATATATATATATATATATATATATATTTGCTTTTCAAAATAGTTTCATTGACCATTTATGAGTGATATAGCACCCTTTTAAAATACTTATTCAGCTGGGGAGACAGACCATGTGTTGGAGCTAACTGTTAGCCAACTTGCTACACCCAGCTGAATTGAACTTGCGTGGTTCTGGGTGCGGGAGGCCCTCCTGAGGGTTGTTGCCAGAAGCATAAAGGCAGAACAGGAGAAGCTGCTGAACCGCTGTTAGGGTTGTTGTTCCAAGAAGATGTTGAGGCTGTTGGAAGCCGCTAGTTTTTTTGGGCTGCTTTTCTAGAGGACCTTGTCATGCTGGCTTTCCCAGTGAACTTTGGGGGAACTTGGGTCCTCATCTTGAGCATCAGTTCCTGGCTCTGGAGGGGAAGATGGTGCACTATTCAGCCTCATGAAGCTTGTCACATTGGCTTTCCTGATGGAAACTTGACTTGCTTTATCGCTGAAGGAGCTCAGGACCTTACTGTTTCTGAGGATGGTTGTGGTACTTTTTGAGGAGCTTTGATGTTTACCTTGACTGTTGCTTCCTGACTCCAGTTCAGATCACTCAGCCTGCTATCACAGCTCCGTCATCCTGCTGAAATAGATTGCCTAGCTTCCACCACCGACTTTCGGGCCTTTCCTGCACAGATTTATGAAGCAGGCCTGCATAATGCTTTGTTGTGGGCTCTAGGCCTCCAGCCAGACTGGTGGGAAGCATGGCTACGACCTCTAGGCCCTCAGCTGGATTCATTAGTATTTAGTGTGTGGATAGATTTCCTGCACTTGTAGGATGTTATTCCTAGGGGATTCATTATAAAATACCATCATAAAATGTGGTCTGTACTGTATTGTTCACCTTGCAAAAATCCCAAACCGTAACAGGTCAGCAGCAAAAGCTCCTGCCTGGCAAACCCGAGGTCTTGCGTTTGATCCCCAGCGCCAAAAAACAAAACAAAACAAAACAAAAAAAATATGAAGAATCTCATGAAAAGATTCTCGTATTTTAGTAGTTTTATCACGTTAAAATATTTGCTCATTCTGAAATGATCAAAACATATATATATGATATATTTCGTGAATATGTAATGAATATATATAGTAAATATTTACAATGAATAATGTATCTACACTCCTTATACATATTTTTAAGTATCTGAATATCTGAATTTCCTCCAATTATTTTTTAACCCACTGTTTCATCAATTCTATATTGTTTAAATTATTTAGATTTTCAGATATAATGTAACACTTGTTTCATATATTTCTGTTTATTCCTCTATATTTTCCTTTAAAATACTGAAATTGTCTTTAAAATTTTGTTTTCTAAGTTTGATTTAATCATATATTTTATGTTTAGATAAATTTTAAAGTATTTTAAATTTTAATTCAAGATTTTTGTATATTTTTTTTAAAAAGTTGTATTTTCTGCTCCTAAAAGAAGTGTTTAATTTAGATTTTCCTCATTTATTTCTACTCTAAACAACTTGTTCTTTTTATGCACAATTAAAATTCTCTTCTATTATACAAGTAAGTTTTTGACATTGATTCATTCCATGTTTGGCTATGATTTATTCATACATTATTCACTTAATATGCTATTCAATCTGTTAAAGTTACATGAGTATATTTTCAGTTATAATTATGAATAAAATCAATTTAATTTGTTTTCCTTTTTGGCATTTCCATTCAAGATATTATATTTCAGACATTTCATCATCTATATAATATTTCTGCTACATTCTGGACCTTTTCTTCTCAGTTGAGCTAATGTGATATATTTATGATGGGTACTTCTTTTATAATTTCTAATTAATTGTCCATTAAAATTTAACTATGTTGATATTTCCCAGTATTTTGGATTTAGTTTTCTTAAACTGTAGCTGTTCTAGAATATTATTTATTCAATGTGTATCTTTAAATGAATTTTTGTGGGATTTGATAAGTAGTTAATTTAAATTAACATTTAAATATATTAATCCTTACATATATCATTTATATTTTATGTACATTAATATATTCAGCTTTTAATCTGCACATTTATATCATTTATCTTCATAACGCATTTTATGTAAATTTCATTTTATTTACAATATAGTCACATATATTTTTGCTATATGTTAATATAAGCTATGCATAATTGTAGACAATAAGCAAATACACATGTACATATTCCAGCATTATACTTCGTCGAAATGTATTGTAAGCCTTTATCCTTGTTAAGATTACTCTTTGTTCTGAATAGGTGCTCTTCAGTTAGAGGTCAACACCATCTTCACTGACAGTGTGCTGAAGTAGAATCTCTTCCTGTATTCTTCTCAACCTTGAGCCCACTGATGTTTTACTTGTGTAAAATTTCATGCATGAATTAAGCTAAACACCTGTTGTGCAGACCTGTTTGAATGTTAAAAAATGAGAAATAAATATTTGACATTTGGCTTTTATTTAATTAGCTTTCTTTATCCTTAACCAATATTTATTTGATTCTTTTATTTTTCTTTTTTTTTTCCTTGTTACTGTTACCTTTTCACTGAAATTTCTACTCTAAGGCATTCTTTTCTTATGGAACAAAAGCAATGGAATATTTTTGGAATTTCTCTGAAGATGCTATTTTTTTCTGGTTTTCACTGAATTGTCTTTATGTATAGATGCAAGTCAATACTTTTTGTTACTCTGTTTGATTTGTGACCATCTCTTTCGATTGACCTAGTTTGTGTTTGAATGCACTGTTCTTCTGCCTCAGCATTTGAGTGCTGAATTATAAATGGACACTACCATGTCCAAATTGTTTCTCATTTAATTGATATTCTGCAAACAGCTAATGATTTATGAAGGGAAATTGAGAAGTGATAAAAGTTGTATTGGATTTTATGAGAATATATTTTAGTCAGTGGACCTCATTCGAAGGTGATAAGGTCTTTCCTGTTTGATGTAATAAGCTCAGTGTTCAACAGTTACAGAAGTTTTCTCTTATCAGTCATTTTTTCTAGCAAGAAACCTTTTGGTAGACTAAATTTCAAGCCTCAAGTCTCAGACTTTTTTACATATTTAATACAGGGTCTACAGGGTCTCACTACATAAATCAAACTTGTAATGATCCCCGTCTTTAGCCTCCCAAGTGCCGGATTGAACCCTGGTCACTGGGCTCTGCCTAAGCAGTGGCTTTCATCCGCTATGCTATCTAGCTGGCCCTTAAGTCTTAGAGTTTATTGGAAGAATGACCTATATTTCTATTCTTCAGTTTGTAGTGTTTGACTCCATGTTCACATGTATAAGTAGAGCACCCACTCGCCCTAGCCAGGCAGCACAGAAGAAATAAAATAGAGACACAGATGGTTACCGCTTCCTGAGGTATTTGCTTCAAGAGAACCTTCATTGCCATGAAATTTGATACTTAGGGAAGAGAATCATCTGCAATCTCAGATAAACTGCATGAGACATGATGAGGAATGCAAATCTTATCAAATGATGGTCTTGTGCCTTTTATACTTAGGTGTGTTTTGCCCTTTACTTTCAGTGAAGGTGGTGGTAACTTAACCGTCATGCATTCTTGAGCAAGCCAAAAAAATTTCCCAGAGGAAGTCATGGACAATAGTCATCACTCAGCATCTCTGTCAGAGAGATGAGAACACTCATTAAGAAGAAAAGAGCTTTTGCTGGGTGGAGTCATGCTGTAGGCCTGAACATGCGTATCTTCTTCAAATTTGTGTGTTGGAATCCTAAACTCCTGGATGTAGATGATAGCATCAGATGCTTAGAAACAGCAAGTAACCATGGAGAGAATCCTTCATAAGGGACTCGTGTCCTTGTAAAGCAGGCCTAAGGGAGCTTAGGGGCCAGTTCTGCCAAGAAAGGTGTCTAGAGAAAAAGAAAGAAATCCAAATCTTGATCTTCTCCTGACACTGACTCTTCTGGTGCCCTGGTTTTGCACTCCCTGTCCCCAGAGATGCAAGGATTGTATTCCTACCATTTCTAACATGCTCAGTATGTGGTATTATGCTGTAATTGCCCACACAGGCTGGGACAGGTATTCAAATGCCTATATCTTAGGCCAATGTTCCCTTTTTCAACATCTCCTCAGGGGAAAGTCTGAATAAAATGTTTCTTTGGATTTTAACTATGCCATTTTTTAAAATAATGGTCCAGTTTTGGAACCAATTGCACCCTTAAAATAAGTCAGTCCTTCTAATTCTTGACTGTTTTAGATTTTTCGTGATGTTGGTAGACGTTTGTGTGAAATTTCCATTTTGCTGGTTTAAGGTCTAATGGATTTTCTTTTTTTTTTTTAATTTTTTTTTATTTATTTGAGAGAGAGAGAGAGAGAGAGAGAGAGAGAGAGAGAGAGAGAGAGAGAGAGTGGATTTTCTAATTTCAGTATAACTTATTTATTTTCTGGTTGTAAGAGTGTCATTAATGTCATGATTTATCTACTTTTCTCTTCTATTTGTTTTGTGTTGTATCTTTACTCATTTTATCTCAAAGTGGTTTTGAGAGAGACATAGAGAAAGGGAGTGAGTGAAAGAGATAGGGAAAAGAAGAGGGAGAGGGAGAGGAAAGGAGGCAGAGAGAGGGAAACAGAGGGAGAGGGACAGGGAGAGGGGCTCTAAGTATTTGACTTGGTCTTCCTTTGTTGAGTAGACTTGTAAGAGTGACTTTGCTGTCTTCCATTTTGATAAAAGCACATTAAGGAACATGTAACAATAAAAACAGGATAAATAATATTAATAACTAAAATATACTCAGTATTGAACAAGAGAGGACAGAAAGTTCAAGAGACAGTCCAAAAGACAAGTGAGGGTGACACAAGTGAAGGCAGTAGAGAATTCCTGGTGTGAATGAAAGAAGAGAGCCCAAGCCACAGTGCATTGGTGATTCCTCCTGGAAGGGAGGAAAAGTCAGGCACAGGTGCTGCTCTTCAGTTTCCAAGATCTCTTTTAATTTACTAAAATCATAAGGACTTTTGCAGCACTAATATTAAACAAGTGGGTGCTCCACAAGTTGTTAGCTGTTGTAATCCCAATTTCAAATATTAGTACAATGACAGAAGAAAAGTAACATTCTTAAGATCATATTATAAATGTTAGAACTAGTATATTGGTACAGATGATCTAAATTTTAAAGTTTTCTGTGTTTGTAATTATGAAGCTAATTTTTTAAATGTCTTTTTGAGAGAATTCAGGCTTGTCTTAAGCTCAATTTCTAGCCCAGGCTATTGGCTGGTCTCGAGTTTGCAATGATCCTCCTTCCTCCATCCCACAGTACTGGGATTATAGACCTGTCCCACCATGCCAGGCTCCAAAGCTAAAATTTTAATTATATTATTACACGTAAAAAAGAGAAAACAGGTTAACTTTCTCTGCATAATTTTTTATTAAATTATAATTTATTATGGTAAAATAAGTCACCAAATTATCAAATACACAGAGGCCTTATTCAAAAGTATAAAAGAATCATAAATTAAATTCTGAAGTTTCACTTATTATATTGGTAAATCAAATTTCTAGCCAATTATAGAACATGTAAATGGGCCTTAAACATGTTTTATACTAAAGGAATAAAGCTTTTACATATTATTATGAATGAGAAAAACTTTTACAAGTGAAAATATTTACATTTTAGTATGTAACTAGCTTAAATACTATATATCACAAACAAAATTAAATGGATACCTCTTCATTATGTCTTTTGCTGTTAACTGAATTGGAAGCACTTTTATTACTTATAGGATATGAATATACTTCTAGTTTCTCCTCAGAAATAAAGACTGGAGAAGATATCTTAATATATTTAAAAAAGAAGCAGATTTTCCTTCACTTGTTAGTTTCCATAATGGGAAATATAAATTATTTAAAAAAGAAAAAAATCTTATTTCCCACTAGAGTGTAAATAGAATCCTTCAGTTATAAAAATTATTTTGAAAATTTCTGAAGTTTCATTCAACTGATTTCAACTTTATAGAAAGTCATATAGATAATAAAGACCTTATTTTATTGAGTTTTAAAAAAATTATATTAACCTGACTAAACACATAAATAGTCTGATTAAAGACATCACATTGGGCCAGGGAGATAGCTCAACAGTTTAAGCCCCTGCCTGGCAAATGCAAGGATCTGAGTTCCATCTTTGGTGCCTCTCTGGCTTGCAGAGCCTGCCACTGAAACTGGGCATGGTTTCAAATGCCTGCAATCCTAGAAATGGGGAGGCTGAAACAGCAGGATCACTATGAGTCCAAGCTGCATAGTGAGACCCTACACCGAATACATAAATTAAAAACAACAACAAAACATTGCATTAATGAATATTTCTAATGAATTATATTTAATTCTTGATTTTCTTCTGGAAAATTCATTGAGACGAATGTGTTGTTTGAGTTTATAAGTTTGTCTACTTTGTCTTCTTCAGATTTTAGGCCAGATTCATTCTAATTTCTCCGAGATTTAGTGATAGAACTAATTTAAAATGTTTAAAATTTTCTGGTTTCGAAATATGATAGAATCTATAGGGAATTGATGCTTGTTATTCTCTATCCACAAGAAGAGTACAAAAAATAGACCACTTTGAAGATGTAGATATTTAATCACATTTTGGATAAATATTATTTTAATATTATTAATTTTTCATCATTATTACATTTATTATTTAAGAAATATTATTTTAATCATATTTTGAATGTGTGTGTGCACATGTGTAGTTCAGAAAAATTACAGACATAAGTGTCAACTCTAAAAATCCATAAAGAGGTATACACAATGAAAATGTCTATCATTCACAAGAGTATTCTTAGTAGAGATATGGCCAGCAGCATCAATAGGGGTGACACTCCTTTTGAAGCATGGCAGAGTCAGTGAGCAGTCTGCGATGTCTACATGAGAAAAGGAAAAGAACTGGATTCTTTACAATATTCATATTTGATAGTTTTATCAAAACACTAGGCAGTGAAGCAAACTTTAACATAAAGGGGCTCAACACCAAAAAAAGTAATACTCTTGTGGTGCTCAGCAAGGGGTACAACAGCGAAGTGTTTTTCTTCAAATTCAATAATAATGTGATGAATACAAGTTGACAATGGATGCTAAACATTGCACCCTGGTGAAATGCTAGCCACTGGAATGAATGCTGAGGGTAGCGAATCTCTGCCCTCCAGATTTTCCCAGACTGGATATGGAACCCCCAACAATCAAAGAATCGCTCCATCTCCTTAGAAATAGATGCAAGATAAGCCCACCAAGTGTCATGGTAATGTAAAAAAAAGAAAAAAAGAAATATCAACCTGAGTGGAAATAAGAGGATGGTTTTAGTGAAATGTTTTTCTATTTTTCTGAGAGTAGTAACACAAATATTTTACTATAATGTGCAAATAATAGAAATGTGAAAAAGTGAATATTTAATTAAATAGCAATATTTTACTGTGAGGATGCTCAAAATTATAAATGAGTGATAAGTAAAAGATGAAGTAGAAGTAAAAGTTCAGGAAGACATGGTTTTTTAAATGGAATGTGGTTTTCCAAGGTGTTTTATATTTATTTCTGATGTGACTATGGCGCTATGTTCGTGGAAGATCATCTGGGAATGGCTTGGCAGCTCATAAGAAAAGAGGGCTTGAGGAAAAATGTAGGGATGTACTGGGATTCAACATTCTGAATTTTATGAAGTTATGGCCAAAAAATTGAATATAAATTCAAAGAAAGACTCAGAACTAACAGATAATAAATGTATGTTACTAATTAGAGAGAAGTAGGATGAAAATGCTAAAGTGTTGCATGGATTGTTTTTTCTTCAATCCTTGGAAACAAAATTTGTACTAATGATAATATTATGTATTAATTTTGAAGATAGAGAAAAGAGTTAAAGTCTTTATCTACCTTGTGTAATTGCTCCAATCTCTTGATTATAATGAAAGCTTTCAATTCATATAACAACTTCATTTACAAACCTCTTTCATGTCTAGTATGCTGTTAAAACTTATTTTAGATCTCAGAAATTTTCTTCAGGCAAGGGGTAGATAAAAGGGATGTTAATTAGAATAAAGGCTCCTTAAAATGAGTAGAAATGAACAGTGGTGAATTTAGTCTAAAACATGTCATGGTTGACAGGCCTTCGATATAGACATAGAAATGACAGAAGTTATGGACCTCCCGGGACCTGCTGTGTCCTCATTCAACTCAAGACTGGTATGTGAGTGAGACTGTTCAGAGGCTGCCCAATGCTCATTCGACCTAGAGCCCAGCCTGGCACGAATGAGACCACCAGGGACTTGCCATGTCCTCATTTGACCCAGCCCCCACATGTGAGTGGGACTGCCCCGGGGTCTGAGCCCAGACCAGCCATATGAGTGGAACTTCCTCCATCAGACAGACCTAGAGTGGAACCCTGGGGCAGAACTCCCTGCAGAGAGACTAGAGGCAAAAACCATCCAGCTGATCCAGGAGCAGAACATCTTGCCAGAGTGGCACAGCAGGTTTACCTCCAAGAGCTCCAGCAGGAAGAAGTGGAGCATAGCAGCCAGACCCACACCACACCCACCCGAACAAGTTTGAACTTGGTAGATCTGGACCTTGTCCTAAGGTAATAACTGCACCAAATCTCTACACCAGAAGTCAGAAAATGTTGCTATACAAAATGACAAAGAGAAGGAGCAAAATGCATTCGCAGGCCCCGAGCCCACCCAGAACAAATGCAGGAGACACTAGTATAGAAGAAATTGGAAATCACACACCTGAAATTTCTTAAATAGTAGTGTCCAAAGTAAAGAAAACAACTGCAGAAAGATATATAGGAAATCAGATCAGAAATAATTTCTGAAATAAAAAGAAATGATAACTATAATGAAAGTAGTACTAAGTGCTTCTAAAGAAGACACATAAAAATATAGAGGAAAATAGAAAAATTACAGAATTATTAAATGAGCAATATATGAAAGAAATAGAATGCATGAAGCAGATTCAAAGTGATATACAGAAAAATAAAATCTCAATAACAAGCTAGCAAAACAGGTTGAGTGAAAGTGAAAATAGACTTTCAGACCTTGAAAACACCATTGCAGCTAATGAAAAGGTAAGAAAAGATCCCTTAAAAACAAGTAGGATGCAGGAAAAAATAATTCGCCATCTGCAAGATCAAGCAAAGATGAGCAATGTCAGACTAATAGGCATCAATGAGAAAGAATGAGTCAATACAAATGATATTAAAAGAATATTGGCAGAAGTAATAGCAGAAAACTCCCCAAATATGGGGAAACAATCTGACATTAAGATAACCAAAGCATAGAACAAATAACATCAACCCAATTAAAACCACACACAAACATATAATAATCAAGGTCCCAGAAATTCAGCACAGGAATAGTATACTAACTGCCTCAAGAGAATAGAAACAGATAACATTTAAAGGAAAACCCATCAAAATAATGGCAAGCTTCTCTTCACAAACTACCAAGTCAAGAAGAGCATGAAGCAAAGTACTTTAAGGTCTTGCAATAAAACAAATTCCAACCCAGACTGCTATACCTTGTAAAACTCTTTCAAGTATAATGTAGAAGTGAAGTAATTCCATGACAAAGTAAAACCGAAGAATTTCATGATGACAAAGCCAACCATACACAGACTGCTAAATATATTCTAGAGAGGAATCAAACTGACCACAACTCCATGAATGAGAATGGAAAGAACTCACCAAACAGGGCAAACTATTAAACACAGGAGAAAAAGTGATATACAAACACACTCTTTCAATTATTCTTTTGTATACAGCAGCAAAATATTTCCATCAGCATACTCTATGAATGGACTTCTCCTGCACCCTAGGGGTCATGATTCTGTCCAGTTCTACAGGGTGGATATCAGTAAAATAGCAGTAGCTCAGTCCCACAAGTGACGCCTCAACACCAGTAAGCATCATAGACACTGTCCATGTCCGTGATATACTAGAACTTTGTGTGATATCCTATCCCCAAACTGTTAGAAGTGCTGGTCATATATTTGCCATTCCAGTATGTATGTTATGTTTTATTCTTAGTAATT
>NW_004524748.1:4278785-4283883 GCF_000260255.1 Octodon degus
CCCCTTTAATTTTGTTCTTTCATGGCTATTTTTATGCATGTGCTTTAATGAGTTTTTGTTTACAATTAGTTTTGGACAATTTCATTTTTGAGTATCTTGGTATGATTTTATTCAACTTTCTTGTGAAACAGGTTCATTTTTCTTGAAAATGTAGTGCTATAATTTCAACTGCATTCATAAATTTTAATCTTTAATTATCTATTATCTACCCCTTTTTATTCAGAGAATTCTGATTTTATGAGTATAAGTTTCTTGATTTTGGCACAGAGTGAACTATTATATGACATTTATAAATTCTTTCTTCTTCATTTTTATTTTGGACAATTTTTATTGTTATATTCATTTGTTTGTAAATAATTTATTTACAATGTGCAATCTATTATTAATCTTATGCTATGTATTCATTTCAGAAATATTTCTCTAAAATTTACTCTGTCTTCATGTTATATCTTTCACATTCAGTGTTTGTCTACAATTTTTAATATAGTATATAATTATTGATTTTCAATGAAGTTAAGAGAAAAAAAGAATCTATGGTATTAATGTAGGTGTCCATTCAAAATGTGTGTGTTGAATTACTACCCAAGAGGGTGATGATGCAAGCAGGGCGGGTCTTTGGCTAGAGGATCTCATCATGAGTGTGTCATTTCATAAATTATGTCAGTATTTTTATAACAGAAGGTCCAACAGACACCTTCGCTCCTTCCATCGTGTAAAAAACACATCAAGGTGGCATCTGAGAAGCAGAAATTCCAAGCCTACAGAAAGCTAAGAAATAAATTTGTCTGTTTATGTTACCCATTTGATAGCATTTTGTCATATTGCTATGGAAGGAGGCAATAGTAATTTCAATGTATACATTTCAGTAAGGACAGGAATCCAATACATTAATGGTAATGAATAAATCTATAGTGAATATAATCTCCATCACACCAGAGCAGCTGCCCACATATATGCTTCCTAGAGGCAATGCTTTATCACAAAAAGTGGTTTTCAGGGTGATGACTTCAGAATTCACATTAAGATATCAATCGAATCTCCCCGAAAGGAAAATCCAGACAACTGAAGGACTGAGAAAATGAGATACCTCCTTGAGAAATTCAAACGATAAGACAAAGACATCTATGGGGAATAAAGTAGTAAGATGATTTAATGTAAGACACACTGAAAGTATTTCGATATTTTCTCCTGTAAATATGCTCAAATTTTGAGTACTTTTTATAGTAAGCAAAATAAAATACATTATTTCTTCTAACACTGATTCTTTCAACATTTGAAAGTTGTCTTCATGTAGGACTTAGGACTTTCCTCTTAGGGAGATTCCATCAATATCATAATGTGAATTGTAAATCACCACCCAGAGAGCACTTTTTGTGTCAAGCTATTCAGTCTTGAAAGCACTTCTAAGGAAATTCACTCTGTGGAATGATGCTTATATTCAATATTAGCATAGATTCTTTTATCAGAGAAAAAACTAATGGAAAAGTTCAAATGGCTATATAATATCATATTATGTTTTTGTTTTTGTTTTTTTTTTTTGTACTGGAGATTGAACTCAGGACCTTGCACTTGCCAGGCAGGTGCTCATGCTGCTGAACTATTGCCTGACCCTAAATAATATTATAAAATAAGGTAGTTTCACTAAAGACAGAGGCAGACCAGGAGTATAGGCAATCAATCCGGAGGCACTGGATGACAGAGGGCTTGATGAGCACCATGGAATAACATAGTTGGACTGAAAGTCAGGAAATGGAAACAAAGTCAAAGATTATTATATTTTTTGAACTTTCTCATCATTGATGATGTATGAACCGAAGGCTCAACTCAGGTTAGTGCTAAGTAGTGATTTACAAAAAAAGTTCATATGTGGCGACTTATGGTGGATATCATTAAATAGTATTAATGACTTTTTAGCCTTCTTTGACAACCTGATTATTCTGGATGAGTTTTCTTTATATGTACGAAGGACAATTCCAAGTTCCATTGTTACTTCATTGTTCAAAGCACTAGTTAGATCAGCAAATATATAGCTCAGACTAATTAATTTTTAAGAGATAAGCAAGCTTTATTCTTGAATTTCTGAAATACATTTATGATTATTTAATAAGATCACTAAAAATCCAGGCTAAATAGAAATGAGGGACTTAATTCACTACATACACAACATGAAATAACAATATTTAGAGGTCTACTTGGCTGAGTTTACAAAATAAAATTGAGACACCACATTAATTGCTGGAAATAACAGTTCAGCTCTATTTTCAAATCAAAAACATCTTTAATAAAAGTTACACAAATTTGAACATTTAACCTTAAAATTTTCCAGAGTAGAAAAAGAAATGTCCCATTGCTTCTTTTTAATATTGGTTATTTTGTAATTTTTGGATAAATTTTTGTTGATAAATAATTTACAATGTTTGTCTCAATCCACTTACTGTAAAAGTACAAAATTACAAAATAAATTTCAGTGTTCACTCTGTTAACACTGTTACAGATTATATTCAAAAGAAGTAACAACGTTTTCACAAAAGCTGTCCTTTTTTAAATCTTGAACAGAATTTTTTAAATGCAACTTTTTCATTGTAAACATACCAAACCTTTACTAATTTATTCTCTCTTTTTTTCTACATTGCTAATATTTTCCCAAGTTGGTGTCACCAAAATATTCTATAAGGATACATGATAGCTTTAGCATTAAAAAAAAATCCACATTTAGACTTGAAAGCTATGCATGAACAGTTATTAAATTTAAACGAAATTACAGTCTCAATACAAAGACTCCTTTGTAATGATAATCTCCATAGAGAACAACTGTTTTCTAATAACAAGGCTGTTTCTTTCATTGTGCTGCTTTAGGATTCATTAAAATCCCTCTTCAAGTGGATTATAAGTGGAAACCAAATGTGCTACTGAGGAAGACTGGTTACACTATGGATTATGATGTTGCTGGTGCCGCTATGGCTTCTCATAGCCATAATACATAGCTCACCTTTATTCTCATTAGTCCTTCCAAGCCCCACAGCAACAAAAGAGAACAAAACAAAGCTATCGCATCATCAGGCCCTACCACTAAGACGGAGATGACTGCATAATTACAATTCATAACTACATAGTATTATGAAATAAGTATTTCATCAATCATTATTAAAAACAATACAATCTCTATGCATTTAATCTAAAATGATAAATAATAGGGTGATAAAGTTACAATACATATGTATTTTTCTCAGCGGTTCTTACTGAAACATCAATTTAGATTTTTTAGTTACATTGACATTCTATAAATGTTTTCTCTTTATATTACCCTTTCTCGGGGTATACTTTAACTTTTTTACAAAACATATTCAAAATTTTCATCCCAGTCTATTCCTCATTGCTCCGTGTTTTATGCTCCAGCTTTTCATGCTTGGACGATGGCTCATCTTCATCTGTGTGTCCGCAGATGGCTTCCCCTCCACAGGCGGTTCCACTAGGGCATGCTGATGTCCCTGAACAGACTTTTTTTTCTAAATTAAATTCACCTAAACTCCAACAAATGTCCCTTAGATTTGTTTTAAACAAATGGCATGCGAAAGCCACGAATTTAATATGTTCAAATTTAATTCGTCGGCTTTCTTCAAAGCACCCTTTGCTCCTCTTGATTACGTGCTGGGACGCCTCCTCCCTGGTCTCTCAGCAGCGGTGTGGCCGCACGTCACCCCCGCCTGCACAGAGCCAACCAGCTCCTAAGGCCCCAGTCATATCTCGTTGGCATCTTTGGAGATTCATCTCACCTCTTCATAGCTATTCTGTTATTTTAGTCTTAGATATTTTCTGGATTATGAAAATCAATATACATGTACTTTCTCCTCAGTTACAATTATGTTACTTATCTCTCTGTATCCTGTATGGCCCATTTAAAATAATTATTTTATTCATTTATTTATTTATTTTTGGCAGAACCGGAGATTGAACTCAGACCCTTGCACTAACCAGGGTAGAGCTTATTCCACTGAGCCATTGCTCCAGGCCCCCAAAAAATATTCTAAAGAGTGAAAAGAAAAGCAAGAACAAGTAATAAAAACAAAGAGCAAAACAGAGCAAAATGCAACAATACATATGGTACAAAATTTCAAAGCAAGAATAGAAAATTAACAATGGTTGTTATATTAATGTATTTTTATCACCAAATCTGTTGCTCAGATTACCAAATAAAGATATGCAAGATTGGTCAAGTAATTAAACATTGACTCTTCCTTTCAATAAACCTTAGTGATTAATTTTTTTCTTATCCTTTTTACACTGATGGTGGTAAAATAGACTGATACAACTACTATGGAAATCAGTGTGGAGAAGCCTCAGAAAAACTAGGATTGGAAGTTCTATTCAACCCAGCTATTCCCCTTCTGGGCATTTTTCCAAAATAACTGAAAACATCATACCACAGTGAACTGAAATTCATACCACATATATACCCATGTATACAACAGCACAATTTTTCATAGCCAAATCCTGTATGTCTCTTCCATAGAGTACCTACAGAAAAGTTCTGAGGGCAGGGATTTTATTTGACAATGTGATTTCATATGAATAAAAAGTGGAAGGGAGGAAAAGCCCAGGAAAAATGAGTTACATAAAAGAGGTCCTATCAGCAAAGAAATTTTAGCATGGCTCAGAGCTAATTAAATTTTATCCACTCAAAACTGAAATGAAAATTGCATAAGAAACAGTGCTGGAGGAAGGGTTATAATGAGATTTGATGCATTAGAACCGTTATATATCAAATTAGTTTACATTGCATTTTAACAAAAAGGATGTAGGAAAACATTCTGATTCCTAAAGACATTTTAAACTGTTGCTCTTTTGGGTAGAATTTATTAGACACTTTATAGTACTGTAAGTTTACATTTCATCAAAATTTATATTTAAAAAGGAACCTAGGGGCCAGTGAGATAGTTCAGCAGTCTAAAGTGCCTGTTTAGGCAATCTTAGGCAAGTGCAGACACTGCAGTTTGATCCCTGGTGCCACATGTGGTGCCAGCCCCACCCCCAGGACGGGCTGAGCTTCAGAGAGAGAGAGAGAGAGAGAGAGAGAGAGAGAGAGAGAGAGAGAGAGAGA
>NW_004524748.1:4283983-4286946 GCF_000260255.1 Octodon degus
CCTAAATAATGTTGTTTTAAAGTAAATATACAGATTAGAACAAATTTTCCTAAAGAACTACTTTAAACCTTTATTCTCTATATATTTTATTTTCTAAATACCTCAAACAAATAACTTTTTAAAACATTTCCTTCTTCAGTTATCAACTGCTCAACCTTGTTCATCTGAGAGTTACTTTGTATGTGACTGGAATAGTCTATAAGCATAATTTTATTGCCATAATGAAAATGTGATTCTTGCAAGATATGCACTTTCACTTTTAATTAATTTGCATTGTATTTGCATTCCATTGACTAATGTTTACAGAACACTACAGTAAGTGAACAGGGATCAATAACGAACTTGAAGAGAGTAACAGGGATGCTCATAATGTTAAGAGGCAGCCAAGGGAGAGAGGGAGGTATTTCACTGGAGAATAATTTTATAAACTGTCAGTTTCTTAGTGCTTGTTTTTACGCTATAGAAAATTTTGTTTATCTTCTCAACCTCACAACTGTGGGGATTCAGAGGAGGAATAGGTAATGAGAACACGCTGCATATTTACTTTTTCTTCCTTTATTGTCCTCATAGGAAGCTTCATGTTCTATTAAAATGCCAGCATACCATTCTGTCTCCAATTAGACTATAAATTCTGTGAGGTTAGCTGACTTAATAACAATAAAACAATGGCAATAAAATAATAATCATCCACTTTACTTTGGGGCAATAGTTCGGAAAAGCTTTCACTTGAATTATTTCTTTGACTCTTCTGGACACCCCAGGAGGTATTATACACTGACTCAAGGATGCTGCCCCAGACACCTTCCTTTCCACACATCCACACACATCCACACGTTTGCTGAGCTGGAGTTCGAATCCACACCAGGCACTAGGTCCCTACACTTTATAGAAATTTTAATACAGTAATACCTAGTATTTGATTATATAATGCGTCCTTTTTATTTTTTAAATGAATTATAATGAGTAACATTGGGTTTTTTTATAATGAGTAATATTGTCAATGTGCAGTACTAATTTAATCACCATGTCATATTCTTGCCTTTGAATTAAATCCTGCCTATTCTTACCACAGGACTACTCAATGAATTGCTTCACTAAAGGTAAGCTAAACATTTTGACTTGTGGTTTTTTTCTTGTGGTTTTTATATATTTTTAAGCTAAAATGATGATAGAAGCAATAGAGTACACAATGCTCACTTGGTATGAACCATGTTCCAGCATTCTCAGTCCATTCTCCCTGATTATTAAAGCTCTACGTAACAAGTCAGATGACTGCTATTATATATCCTGAAAGACCCCATTTAGATTATAAGTTATGCTTTGGGAAGTAGGTCCAGTTACACACCAATGCTACAGATAATGGCAAGTTGTTAAAGTATTAGATGAGTAGCTTTATCTCATTTTCTTTGTTTTCTCATTTGTCTTGAGTCTGTGATTTTAATAGGCGATGGAGGCTTGTCCCAAACTCTCTGTGTACTCCATGCTGGCCTTGAGTTTATAGTGTTCCTTCCACCTCGGCCTCCTGAATGCTGGGATTAAAGGCTTGTGCCACTATGCCTGGCCAATTTTTGTCTAATTTTTAAGGAATTAATAGAATATAGTTTAGGGGGAAATATAGTTTAGTGCCTAAAGCCTAATTTACTCAGTTTGATCCAAGTTCTACCACTTTCTGGGTAAATGGGCAAAACACTTAACCTCCCTGTGTTCCAGTTACTTAATATGGTTATTACAAATATGAAATGTATTTTTATGCTAAGCATTTATATTTGCTTTCAGCACACAGTAAGAAAATGTTGCATAACATACTCACATATTTATTACATTGTTTACTGTAAAATATCTCTCTTTTTTGTGAACTGTTATAGTTGAAGAGTTATAAGAATCTCACAAACAGCCCAGTATTTGGTACATCATTAAATAAATGATAAACATTTGGAGAAGTGAAGAATATACACTAATTTAAGAAAAACTGCAATTAGTCAAGGTGGAAAAATTTCAAAGTGATGATGGAAATGTCACGCTCCTTTTGAAAATTAATGTTTTAAAATATGATTCAAAGAAGACAGTATGTACAAATTGAATGCCAGGTACTTTCTAGTACAAATTGATAATAATGCTAGGCTGCAATAGAACTGGTGATATGATATAATTTTCTTATATATATACTCTTTGAAGCATGGAAAATTAAATAGAAGATACACCACATTATACTGACTACCATGTCAGGAAGTAGAACATTATTTTTAGTATACTATATTAGTCTATATTTGTGATACATAATGATTCCATTCACCTTGAGGGACGTGTACCTCCAGGCACTGCATCTTTCTGCTGTCCCTTCCTCTCCACACTGTCCCTCCCCTTTCTTTCCCATGAAGTCACCCTTTCTGTTTCTTATCATCCATTATTTAAATTTTGCTCTTTAGATTTTTTGTGTGTGTTTCTCATACAAGACATGCAATGAGATATTCTATGTCTGATGAATTTTACTTTGCACCATCACTTTAAGAAGAGTCCATTCTTCTACAAGAGCCTCAAATTTGCTTTCCTTTTGGTTGCATAAAATTGCATTCATTGTGTACATACACCACACAACCTTTATGTGTTCATTTGCTGATAGATGCATAGGCCACTTCCCAGATTTAGCTGTTATAAGCTTTGCTCCTGTAAAGATTACATTTATCATAACTAAAACATTAAATAATGAATTCAATGGGAAATCTTATAAAATTTCTAATAAAATAGGCCAAAAATAAAAATTAATGTAAATAAAATATTTCATGTACAAAATATATATTACTTTTATCAATTTTTTCCCAAAACCATAAGCTGAAAATCTCTATTCTGTCTTAGCAGTAATGATATAATCCTATTACTAAGATAAAGATTGAGGTTCCGGGAGCCCCCAGACCCAGTCCTAGCCCAGGTCCGGTGAGTGTGCGGAGAGTTTCCTGCTACCCTGC
>NW_004524748.1:4297676-4299870 GCF_000260255.1 Octodon degus
TCTTATTGCATAGGTTCTGCTTTACTTTGGTCTTAACCATCCAGAAGAAAAGTATAAAAACCAAATATAAGATAGCCATGCTGTTATGTTGAGCTGTGGCGGACTCAAGTCAACAATTTCTGACATTGCCAGTTAAGTGGAAGACCCAACACTATTTTGGTCTCCTGGTCTCTTTTAGAGTATTTTGCTGAGTTTACACACCTATAATATTCAAATAACGGAACTTAACAAAAAGAGGGTATATAGATGAATATCCATTTTGTATCTGTGTATTCAAAGTGGTTAGTATAGATATATAGTTACATTCTGTTAATGAATCGAATGATTTGTTCTAATGGTGTTTGTGAATAGGATATCAAGTCTGCATCTTGTACAGCAATTAAGCATTAAGAAGAACGTATGCAGTGTGTTAATTATTGAAACTGTCCTACCCATTTGAAAAAAAAAAAGTCAGTTGGCCTAGTAGAGAGATGTGTTTAATTTCCTAACTTTGAGTTCTAGCCTATTAATTTACATATCTGTTTTATTATGTTAACACTATGTTTTAGTTAGATTAGTTTAGTGGAACATTTTTAATTCATGTATTCTAATTAATGAAATTTTGCTGTATCTATGACTTGTCTGGCTATTCAAAATGCACTAAATTTAATCAGTTTTAGGATAATTTTTGTTTTTGTATTGCAAAGCCTTTTGAAATTTAATAAAATTTCATTTAATGTCTACATCAGTTTGGGTATTACAGACAGACATCTGTCAGTACTAGGACTTTCAGTCTATAAAGAATGTCTCAAATCAGGCTATCTGAACTTTATTTTGTTTTAAATTTGTAGATAATCTGAATTTTAAAACAAAGTTTTATTACTGTAGATATAGCAATATTTCTCCTGTTTGATTAAGTTTTTAGATACTCTATTCTGTTGATGTTTTTTGAAATTATAATATTTTCTTAATTTCATCTTCAAATTTTTCATTAGTACTACCCAACATCTCTATTGACTTGAGTGCTTGTCTGGATTTTCATAGTATGGATCATGTTTTATAAATTTAATACTTCTATGGTTTGCTTTTCTATATATATAGGGTCATGCAGTATTAAAGTAGAACGAATTTTTGCTTCTTTCATTCTAATTTTGCTGCCTTTTATTTTGCTCACAATATTTTGTAAAATATTGAATAGAAGTGCTTAAAACATAAACCTTTATTTTTAACAGTGGAGGGACAGCGTTTAGTTTACAAATAGATTATCAAAATGGAGATTATTCTTAAATGCTCTATTATTTTTGAACACTTCCTATACCCCTTGTTCATGGAATGCTTTGATCTTGAAACAGTGTTGAAAATTATTGAATACATTTTCCAGGTCAATTGATCATGTTTTCTTTCGTTTATACTATAAACGTGCAGTCTGTACTGATGTTCATATGTTAAATTACCCTTGAATTCCTGAAATAAATCTCGCTTGATCATGATGTATAATTTTTTAAATATCCTGTTAGATTTGGTTTGCTAATTCTTAGTTGAAGATTTTTATATCTAAAAAACACTTGATTTTCTTTGGAATGCTTTGTTTTCTTACGTCTTTCTAACGATATTTTTGTCTAACTTAAAGGTGTGGAAATTTCTGGCTTCATAGTGAGTGATGAAGTCCCTCACCTTCCATATTTTGGGGAAAATTTTTATTTATTTATTTATTTATATTTTATGGAAGGCTGTACAGGGTGTCCATGGTCTCACTACTAGACCAGACTTGTAGTAATCCACCTCTTTACAGCCTCCCAAGTGCTAGGATTACAGGCTTGCGCCACCATGCCCAGTCTCAATCGCAATCTCAGCGTGCCCCGGGGTTGTGGTCGGCACCTCAGGCCCCAGGATAGAAGCCCTGGCCCCTGCACCTGCTTGCAGGTGCTCAATCCACTGAGCTATTTGGCCAGCCCCTGGGGAAAATTTTTAAAGAATTCGTACTAATTCTTCTTGGGCGTCTTTCTGGGAAAGTTTGCAACTCCTGCCTCTACCTCTTCCTTATAGAACTGTTTACAGTTTGTTTCATTTTGAGTTGGTGGTAGTAGCTTGTATTTGTAGAAACTTTTCTCTCTCTCTCTCTGTGTGTGTGTGTGTGTGTGTGTGTGTGTGTGTGTGTGTGATTTGCATTGATGTCCCAATCTCTTTTTGGATTTTAATAATTTGATCTCTCTCT
>NW_004524748.1:4299970-4303647 GCF_000260255.1 Octodon degus
GCAGTACATGGAATTGAACTCAGACCCTTGTGCTTGCTAGGGAAGTGTTTATTCTACTTAGCCATCTCCCTGACTCTCAGTTAGGTAGAGAGAGAGGAAGATGTTGCCATTTTAAAATTCATGTGTGTTCTTCAAAAACCTGTCCATCTTCATAGATGTGTTTTTCTGTCTCATCCACTCATCTGGCAGGTCCAGTAAGAACACGGGAAGATGGCTATGATTTTGCAAATACTTGGTTCTGTAGGCCCAATAGTGTTGACACCTGTAAAGAGTAACAATTATCAAATTTAAAGTGCTGTGCTTCAGGGGTTAGCATAATGGTATTTTACTTGCTGTGAGTGTGTAGGATCCAGTTCTGCCACTAACTAAAATGAAATCAGAGTTTATTTAAGTAGCTAAGGAACTTTTATTTTTATCTAAAAAGTTAGTACTTGTGGTTCCTCTTTGGGTGTCTAATTTGTGAAGTGTTTTAGTCATGAAATAATGTGGATATTGTTAAATGCTTTTCCACATCAATTGATCATATTGTCTTTCCACATTTCTTTTAAATGTGCTGTGTTACATTGATGTTCATATGTTAAATCACCCTTCAATTCCTGGAAGATTTTTATATGAAGATTCATATTAGATAATCATATCTGTTTGTGAAATTATACAAGGATCATGTAATTTATTTGAAAATGTCATGAAACAGATAAGAAAGAAAAAATGTTTCTTTTTATGTATGCACTTCTAAACCTAATGTGAATAAAGGTATTTCACACTAGACAGTTCTCTCACGTTGGACATAAAATGTCTAAGAGCTCAGTTCTCCAACTAACCACTACTTGTAGTCCATCTAGAAGCCCAGGCTAAGAATCCCATAAGCCTGCCAGGTCCCACTTCAGGATCTGGCAATCCCCAGTTCATAGTTTGTCATCAGTACTTCTGATTTCGCCAGCTTCGAACTTGAAGGCTCATGTACTCTATCTTCTGTGTTGATCATATGCTACCATGGCTCAAATCTCCGGGGAACAGTTCCTTATATGGGTTGGCTTTTCTCAGAGAAAGCTATTATGGATAGGGGTAAAGAGCTAGGTAGGGCAGCTCAAATGCATGGCTCCTGAGTATGGAAGTTTCTCTTCCTGAGAGGCTGAGTTGCTATGCCCAACCCTTTGCGCATGTGGATGTACTCAACAACCAGGAAGCTCTTCAAAGCTCAAGACCTAAGGATTTTCAGATGCTTCTACACACAGTCATGATTGGTTCTGAACTCAATTTCCAGCCTGTCTTTCTTCCTTTGAGGAGGGGGAATGTAGCTCAGAGATCTAAGCTTTTGATCACAGTATGATGTTTCTTGTGATGAGCCCCCATTCCAACATCTTTAGGAATTGCTGCACTTGAATTCTATCTTACAACTGACCGAGAGTTGATATCTGACAGCAAAGAACATCTGTCGTAAAGAAAGTTCCAAATTTCTGCATACCAAGATCCATCCAATTAGTCTCAAGGCAGGAAATTACAGGACTTTTATGAATTCACGGTCAGGAACATTGGGCTCACAGAAAAATATTTATATTTTAGAGTCTATATAGGTAAGTGGAATAAATCAAATTCACAGTGTAAGCATCATATTATCTCGCAAGTATGACAAATTGAAAGAGTAACAAAAATCTAAAAGGTACAACAGATACTGTGAAAAGGAAAGAAACTGTTCAATGGGTTAGAAAAACTGGGATGAGGAAAAAGACATGTAAGAAAATGAAAAGATATATTTGGAGATATCTCTATCTATCTCTCTATATCTATCATCTATCTATCTATCTATCTATCTATCTATCTATCTATCTATCTACATTAGTTTGAATAATTGTATTGCTGATTTCTGCTTGTCTTTTGAAAGGAGCAGTTAATGCTTAATTTTTTTTTTAACTCTAGTTATTTTTCTCTTTTGAATTTCTTGCAAATTCTTTTTATTTTAATAAATCTTGCATGTTTATGTCTGGTAGTGTGAACAACTATTGCTTGCTATGTTTGAAGACTTTCGTCAGAAAAAATGTGTAAAATGCTTTCCATAGTAATTGGTAATATAAATACCAACATGAATTTTAACCCTAGTGAATATCACAAGTACAGAGGGATGTGATCATAATTCAAAAATATTTTATTAGTTGGTTGATGAGCATCTAGGTCGTTTATTTATTTATTTATTATTTATTTATTTATCTTTGTACTGCGAATGGAACTCAGGACCTGGAGCTTGACAGGCAGGTGTCACCGTGCTACCAGTACCTATATCTCCATCTTAATTTTTTTTGCATCTAAGTTGTTTTAATTTGGTGCTATTATAAATTATGCTGCTATAAATATTTGGTCACAGCTATTTATTTATTTAAATATACTTTCAGTTTCTTTCAACACAAACTTAAACTTTAATCATTGGGTTTTATGGGAATTCTATGTTTTATCCATCGACAAACTATTTCCATGCCAAACTGCAGTGAAACAGGGCCTGCATCTCCACATTGTCTCTGTCTCTGTCTCTGTCTCTGTCTCTGTCTCTGTCTCTGTCTCTCTGTCTGTCTGTCTGTCTCTCTCTGTCTCTCTGTTTCTGTCTCTCTGTCTCTGTCAGTCTGTCTGTCTGTGTGCGTGTGTGTTTCTCTCTCTGTCTCTGTCTCTCTGTCTGTCTGTCTGTCTGTCTGTCTGTCTGTCTCTCTCTCTCTCTCTAATGCTTTTTCTTTTTCTTTATTTCCTTTTTTTAGTACTGGGGATTAAATTGAGGGCCTTGCGCTTGCCAGGCAGATGTTTATGACCCAGAGCTATCTCTCCAGCCTCTTCCTTTTCTCTTTATTTTTTTTCTTTATTGCTGTTCTTTTGTTTTCAAATGTAGCCATTATAGTATGTGCACAATGCCATTTCACTCCAGTTGTGAATATCATTTGGCTAATGCCTAGAGATATTAAGCTCCATTTTTGTACTTTTTGGTCATTTATTTTTCTGTTTTGGGGACAATTCTTATTCAAATATTTTGCTTAGTTTAAACTACGATTTTCTTCTTGACATTGTTGACTTGTAACAATATTCGTACATTGTATAATTTGTTATTATTTCATCCTACTTTCTGGGTTCTCTACACCTTCTTAAGCATCATGTGACACAGTTTTTAAAAATTTATGCAGTGTAGTTCGTTCATTTTTACTTTTACATTTTGGCATCACTCTCTAAATATAGTTTGTCATGTCCACATGCAAGGTCATGACGTTTCACTCCAACACTTATTTCTGAAGATGTTTGTAGTTTTACTTCTTATACTAATGTTTTAAAAAATATATTATTTCAGTTTTGTACATGGCATAAAATGAGGTTTTAAACTATTTCTTCTTAGATAGCTGTCTAAGCAGCTTGGTATTGGTTGTTGAAGATACGACTCTTTAACCATGAAATGATGTTATCTGTCTTCTTAAAAGTCAGTTGGGCCCGCCCAGGAGGAATTTCTGCCACGTTCCAGGAACCCCCAGACCCAGTTCTAGTCCAGGTCGGGTCAGTGTGTGGGAGAGCTTCCTGCTATCCTGCGCCCATGGAACCGACTCTGGGTCCCAGCCCAGGGGTAGTGTGGGTGAGACAGTCTCCCACCACCTTGGGACTCCCCACACCACTCCACAGCACCTCCCTCACCCCGCCAGCCCAGTAAGAATTTC
>NW_004524748.1:4311582-4312623 GCF_000260255.1 Octodon degus
TTTCTTCAAGGAATGAGTTAAACTTCCTGATTTTCTCTATTGTTCTATCTTTATTTTATTTTCTTCTTACTAATTTTTATTTCTTTCCTTATTTTACCTTTGGTTCTATCATGATGGCTTTGATTAGTATGGTTTCTTCATGTGTGCAATTAAGCTATTGATTTACAATTTATTCCGTTTTAATATAAGCATTAATGAATTAAAATTTCCTATGTGGACTGGTTTTCTTGCATTCCAAATGTTTTGTCATGTTGTGTATTTTCATTTTATTTAACTTAATGCTTCAGATTATCCCCATTATTTTTTCTCTGATTCATTAGCTGTTTATCAGTTTGTCACAAGTGCATAATAAACTTATTCCATGTGTTATTTCTTGACCTAGGATGCAATGGAAAATATCCTTCATTTAAATGTATCTGGCTACAGCCATTGGAAAGGCACCTGTCCTGGAGGTCCTCAAGTCTGTCAAGATGAAAGGAAGCCTTTGGAGTCCCCCTTAGGAGGGTGCCAGGTATGCAGGCTTCCACAAGCACAGCTTTCCTCCACTGAGCCCCTGTCCCTCTCTCGGCTTTCTGAATCCACCTCCTATGTTCCGGCGCTGACGTGAAGTGTGGAGGAAGCAAGGTGCACATTTAAAAATGCAGCTTCTTTTTCCTCAACTTTCTCCCTGATCACTGTTAACTTTGAGACTAGACACCAGGAGGGCTCAGTTATTCATTTTGACAGCTTTCATTAGCATTTTTGTTTGCTTGGGAAAAACAGCTAAATTTTCCACTTTATTGTTTTCAGCAACATCATTAGGAAATGTTACCTTTAAAGTCTTATGCCATAGTGAGTGAGTATAATTTCCCAGGCTGTTTGCATGTCTACTCATTTATCATTTTTCCAATGTCTTCCTGTTCCCCTTGTGAAAGACCAAAAAAACAGAGAAAACATTGTTACCTCAGTTTGTTTACAAAGGAGCTACTCGAATGTCAGAGAAGTTTGAGAGAAAGGGTAGGTGCATTTCTGTCCTCAGGAATGTGACCTGGCCACAAAAAA
>NW_004524748.1:4312723-4314910 GCF_000260255.1 Octodon degus
TCTCTCTCTAATGCTTTTTCTTTTTCTTTATTTCCTTTTTTTAGTACTGGGGATTAAATTGAGGGCCTTGCGCTTGCCAGGCAGATGTTTATGACCCAGAGCTATCTCTCCAGCCTCTTCCTTTTCTCTTTATTTTTTTTCTTTATTGCTGTTCTTTTGTTTTCAAATGTAGCCATTATAGTATGTGCACAATGCCATTTCACTCCAGTTGTGAATATCATTTGGCTAATGCCTAGAGATATTAAGCTCCATTTTTGTACTTTTTGGTCATTTATTTTTCTGTTTTGGGGACAATTCTTATTCAAATATTTTGCTTAGTTTAAACTACGATTTTCTTCTTGACATTGTTGACTTGTAACAATATTCGTACATTGTATAATTTGTTATTATTTCATCCTACTTTCTGGGTTCTCTACACCTTCTTAAGCATCATGTGACACAGTTTTTAAAAATTTATGCAGTGTAGTTCGTTCATTTTTACTTTTACATTTTGGCATCACTCTCTAAATATAGTTTGTCATGTCCACATGCAAGGTCATGACGTTTCACTCCAACACTTATTTCTGAAGATGTTTGTAGTTTTACTTCTTATACTAATGTTTTAAAAAATATATTATTTCAGTTTTGTACATGGCATAAAATGAGGTTTTAAACTATTTCTTCTTAGATAGCTGTCTAAGCAGCTTGGTATTGGTTGTTGAAGATACGACTCTTTAACCATGAAATGATGTTATCTGTCTTCTTAAAAGTCAGTTGGGCCCGCCCAGGAGGAATTTCTGCCACGTTCCAGGAACCCCCAGACCCAGTTCTAGTCCAGGTCGGGTCAGTGTGTGGGAGAGCTTCCTGCTATCCTGCGCCCATGGAACCGACTCTGGGTCCCAGCCCAGGGGTAGTGTGGGTGAGACAGTCTCCCACCACCTTGGGACTCCCCACACCACTCCACAGCACCTCCCTCACCCCGCCAGCCCAGTAAGAATTTCAGCCCTGTTCAGGGAACACCTAGACCCAGTTCTAGCTCAGACACAGTGAGTGTGTGGGACAGCTGCCTCTCCACCCTACTTCACTTTGTCCCCTCAAGGCTCAGCTCAGGCCTGGCATACAGGCCCGGGGTGTAAGGGTGCGTCTGCAATCCCTACAGAGAGGGTAGAGGATAGAACCACCCAGCTAGTCCAGGAGCAGAACATCTTGCCACAGGGGCACAACACGTTCACCTACAAGGGCAGCAGCAAGAAGGAACTGAGTACAGCAGCCAGATCCAAGCCAGGCACAGCTGGATAAATCCAGACTTTGTAGATCTGCACCTGAACTTCAGTACGTACTAAGGTTATAATTAAAACAAAGATCTACAACAGAGGTCAGAAAACAATGCTGCACACAATGACAAGAGGGAACAAAATGCAACCTCAGAACCCAACCCCACCCATAAAAAGTGCAGAGAACACTAACACACAACAAATTGCGAATCACACAGTTGAAAGCAATGAATCCACAGCTTCTGAAATAAAGAAACAGCTGCCGAAAGGTATAGAGGAACTCAGATTGGATATGAAAATAGAAATCCCTGAATTAATAACATCTGCAGTAAAGAATTAAGTGCAGAACATATGGAGGAAACCCAGTGCCCAACCAGAACAAGTGCGGAGGACACAAGCTCAGCTCAAATGCATGAATCAATAGAGTTGATAATAAATAAGGAACAGCAGAAACATATAGAAGAAATCAGAGCACAACCCTCTTATGAAATAGAAAAAGAATTCTCAGAATTCATAGCATCTGAAGTGAAGAAGCAACTACAGAAACATAGGTAGGAAGCCCAAGATGAAAAAAAAACACTGCAGTAAAAGAATTTCTAAATGCTTCTAAAGAAGATATTGATAAAAAAATAGAGGAGATTAGAAAAAAGAGGGATTCCTTGAAGGAGCAATACAGGAAAGAAATAGATCACATGAAGCAGAGTCAAAGAGATAAAGAGGAAATGAAAACCACAATCACAAGCTTGCAAAACCGTTTAAGTGAAAATGAAGACAAAGTTTCAGATCTTGACGATGCTGGTGCAGCTAGTGAAAAGGTAAGAAAGGATCTCTTAAAAAGAGTGAGGATTCAGAAAAAAATAATCCATCACCTGCAAGATGATGCAAAGATGAACAATGTGAGACTAATAGGCATCAATGAGAAAGAAGGAGTCAA
>NW_004524748.1:4315010-4331428 GCF_000260255.1 Octodon degus
GACCAAAAAAACAGAGAAAACATTGTTACCTCAGTTTGTTTACAAAGGAGCTACTCGAATGTCAGATAGGTTTGAGAGAAAGGGTAGGTCCAGTCATGCCCTCAGGACTGTGATCTGGCCACAAAAATAAAAAAAAAAAAAAAAAAAAGTATAGGACAAAGCTAGATGTGCTTACCTACTGGTAAATTAAGATAGAAAATAAGTGACTTCAAAAATATTCAGTACCATGGACTGTAGCTTCAATCTTCTCTCCCTGCAAATGGCAAAATAAGACAGTTAATTTTTGGAAGCAAACAAATCACTTTAATTGAACATAGTTTCCTTTTTAAAACAAGTTGTGCAGCTTAAGGCTCAAGTCCTCCAGAGAAAATAGCCGCATGATTTATATCTGCACTGCCTCAACGAGAAACAGTTTGTGAGGTTGCATATGAATAATGCAGGGCGAGAATGGCACAGGAGGAAACGATTGAAAGAAAGAAAATGAAGTGCCTTTAAAATGGAATATATAGGAAGCTATTTAATTTGAATTATTCACCAACACTAGTGATCTTACAGAAATAACCATAGATCAGTGAATATTTCAATTTTTAAGATTGGGTCGTGCTGTTCCTTTTATATATTAAAAAAGAAAAAAAGATCGGGCACCAGGAATGAGGAGAATGAGAAATGTACTACAGCCTATGAATATGCAGGAATGTGCAGAAGTCCATCTGCGAAGAGTTGAAGAGCGGACTGTCTTGCTCTGTGACACACACCTACAGCCTTTGACTCCAGCTACTCAGAGCTCAGTTTCTGCCAGTCAGAGAAAGTCACATGATCAGCAGACAACGCACCTTTAAGAGTTGTTTGAACTATTACGGACTATAATGATGTGCTGTATGTTTTGGAGATATGCCAAGAACCAGAGAAGCATCCAGGTCACTAAACACATGGAAAAGGATAGTAGTGTTTCTTTTCTCTTTTCCATAACCTTGTTGTTTCAGATAGTTTAATATATAATTAATGTACAACAGTCAACCAACAAACTAAGAAGGTAGATTTTTCAATAATGTGTTAATGATTGCTATAATTATAAAACCATATAAGTTGTTGGATACTTACTTATTCCATTAAAAAACAATATGGAGCTGTATCAATTTTCATATCAATTAATCCGTTTAATGTTGAATATTGTTTTCAGCCTTAAAAGTGTCCTGCTTACATACCTATTATGTACATTCACATTGCTTTAGAATCACAGAGTTCAAAAGTCATCTTGTCTTTAGAGGATTGAAATCAATAGACATTTAAAGTTAATACAGTAATATGAGAATTCTAAATGGTCTGGGAAACCAGCCAGCTGACTAATATCAAAGTAAATGCCTAAGTTCCTTGTTTTTGTGGGATATATGGAGCTAGGACTCAAGTAGCCATGGCTAAAACTCTGTCATCCAAAGAAGTGGTAAATCTTGTTTTTCAAGGACTTATAGAAAGAGCCCTAAATCATCTGAATACTTCTGTGCATTCATTATTTCCCAAATCTGGCTTCTTTAAGATTCAGTGGCCATGAGCTTCCTAAGTGTTATGCACTTCTCCCCAAGCAGAGGTTCTTTTCTCAAAGCTGTGTGAGTATTCTGTTCACTCATTGGTAACCAAGGCCCCACATTAGTCTCTGTTCAGTGCTGACTCCTGCCTAGGGCAGCTGCAAGACAGGGAAATGAAAAGAGAAATGATATTTTTATTTTTTTAATTTTAATTTTTTTTTTTGCAGTACCAGGGATTTAACTCAGGACCTTGTGCTTGCCAGCAATAGCTTATTCTACTGAGCTGTCTCCCCAGCTCAAGAAATGATATTTTTACCCAGTTAGCTTTTTACCAGTTTGATATCAGCTTTAAAGCAAAATAGGTTTACAATAGCTGATTTGTTTTCAATTGACTTATAAGTTTTGATATTATTATTTTAAGGTGCAATACAGTGTGTTCAATAATAACAATTTCAGAATGAACTATGAAGATGCATCCTATGTAAGCACAAAATAACTTCCTAAAGCCATTCATCTGCAATATTCTGTTCTTATATGTTTATCAAAATAATATAGATTCGGGCTGGTCAAATAGCTTAGCGAATTAAAGCATCTGCAAGCAGGCATAGGGGCTGAGGGTGCGATCCCAGGACTTGAAGTACAGGCCCTGCCCTGGAGTGTGCTGAGATGGCACTTGAGAGTGGGCATGGTGGTGCTCACCTGTATTCCCAGCTCTTGGGAGGCTGTAAACAGGTGGATCACTATGAGTCTGCCCTAGTAGTGAGACCCTGAACACACTTTAGCCCCTTCCCTAAAATAGAAAAAAAAATACAGATTCTTGCTTGTTTTCTCTTATATCCACCAAATAATGCATAGAAAATGTAAACAATTTCCACTTGCCTACATAATTATTCATGAGACTGCAATTGTAAGACATTAAATAATATATTTAAGTAGCTTTACTAGATATAGGCATTATTTTTAATTTTTTTTTTATTTTTACGGATCATCATACAGTTTTCAAATTAGGATCTATGATACAAAGACCAATGTTCAAAGTCTTCCCTGGCATTCCCCATCCCCACAGCAGGTCCCCTGGCCACTCGGGCTGTGCTTCAGTCAGTGGAAGCCAATAGGTATGATATAGATAAGAATATCGGCCATGCTAGTGGAAGAGGGTACCTGTGAGTCTGCGAAGGTCAAAGGGAAACACGTTCTACTCATCTGGACTGAAAATGTAACTCAGTGGAGCAGGCTGGAGCCCAGTTCATCGAAAAGAGTTAATTTCAGGTGACTTTGGCATGGAGTAAAAGTTTGTAACTGCATCTCACCAACATCAGATGATGAAGGAATGATATAAAAGGCCAGAAGAGAAAAACAAGTGACACTTGCATTAACTCACTTGATTTTGAAGAGTTGTGACATGCAGCATTGAGGCCAATGTTGCACAGGTAGAGTCAATAAAATATAGGTGGTTACTATTTCTATAGAATTTGCTTATATTTCCAATAGAAAAGGCAGATGAAATACAGTCTACTCTTTAAAAAAAAACTGATTTTAACTCAATCTTTATCACCAAGTGTATTCTCAGGTATATAGTACTTCACTGCGTATATGAATTTTGAGGAGGCATAGATCAGTCTTAAACATGGTAAAAAATGGATTTTAGAATACATTAAAAGATTACTGAGGGCTGGCCAAGTAACTCAGTGGATTAGAGCACCTGCTTGGGCAGATGTAGGGGCCTGGAGTTCGATCCTCTGGTCTGCTGTGCCAGCCCTGCCCCCAGGGCATGCTGAGAAGGCCTTTGAGACTGGGCCTGGTGTTGCGTACCTGTAATCCCAGCACTTGGGAGGCTGTAAACAGTCGGTTCACTACGAGTCCGATCTATGCAGTGAGACCCTGTAGACCCTGCCCTAAATACAAAAAAAAAAAAGATTATTAATTTTTAAAAACTAACTAAAACGAGACTAATGCAAAGACTTGCAAAGAGTAGAACAGTGAATAATGAGAAGAGCTACAATGATATTGATGTAGAAGTATATTTTTTTACTCATGATAATTAGATTTTTAAAAAGTGTAAGCACGCATAGTTAAATATGATTTGGAAAAATACATTTCTATGGAAGTCCTCGCTTCCTCTTTCCCTCCCTCCTTTGTCCTTTCCTTCCTTTCTTCCACCATTCCTTCCATTTTTCCTTTTTTCACATTTCATTAATCTATCATTTCCTTTGACAACACAGAGATGGCCATTTTTTAAAACAAAATAAGTAAGCACAAAATAAGACAGTGTTGCTTACCATTCTTTCCTAGGTCATAATTGTAGCTTTTTCTTAACTGTGCTTTCCTCAGCTTTCCCCATGTGATCCAACGTTGTCATCACATGTGTCATCAAACCAGTTTGCAGTCAGCCCGATGATGAAATGCAAGCCCAAGCTTCTGTCATTCTGAATTTCTTAAAGGTTTTGTTTTCAAACTTAATCATTCTATCAAGTTGTAGATTCCCCTCTGTAATCACATTTGATTTTTCTGAATAAGAATCTTTGGTTTTCTGACCTTTTTGTATAAAACTCATAGAAATATTAATTTTCCCTACCTCTTGCTTTTTCTTCTTTTTTCTCTTTCTCTTCCTTCCCACACATGTGAACATGTAGGGGGTATGTATGTAGGAGTGCACACACATGTACACATGTATCCTTTTCTCTGCATGATGTATCTCTTAGTACAGCTCAGAGTTGGAAGCTTAAGTATAGAAGGATGACAAATATCAATATTTACAGACTATTTTATTTTGAAATGATGAATTAATCGTAAATATTTCTCAAATTTGTGGTTTCCTCCCATATATTCTGTATTCCCTGTGTTGTGTGGCATATTTATTTGTAAAAAAGCAAAAGTGGAACTTCACACAGACAGAAAACATATTCTAATCTTGTTATAAGCAACTAAGTTAGAGAGAAATATATTGGCAGTCAGGTAGGGCAGGCTAAGCCCTCAAAGGAGCCAGTGCAGAAGAGAAGATACCTTGCAACTGTGGAAGAGACAGACACTTGCACTGTGGGCCAGACCTCAAGACAAAAAACAGAACATATGCACCAACATACTTCCCTAGGGATAGACATCAGATATTGACATTCTGTACAGACTCTGTCATGTTGAGAAAGCTAGAATGAGCCACTAACGCATCACCCTACCTGAAGAGCCTACGTTCTGCATTCATGCTTTCCCATTTGATCCCAACTTAATCAATTTTACCTGTGAAACTATACTCACAGTCTTATTGGTTGACCATAGTTTTGTCCCTGCTCATGGCCTCCTTGTGATTTCCCATTTGTCCCGTCTTGGACCCACTTCATCTCATGTTTTATTTCTCTATAAAAATCCCCAGAAAGCAGAGTCTTTGACAACCCACTGAGAACCTTTTCTGTTTCTCTCCTTTGGACAGAGGCTTTCTTTCCCTTGATAAATATGTTGGACTTTTAGCCTCTATTGCTCCTAAAATTTATTCTCTGACTTTGAGAACGTGAACTAGTCCCTTGTATCTTCAGGGTGGGAGTTTCTTTTCCCCGTATCAATATTCATTTGTATACTAATAGCAAAGAATTTAAAAAAGAAAAACCTAAATACTAATTTTAGTTTGGATGGTATGTTTACAAAATGCTTGCCTATGCTTGGGTTCTTAAATAAAAAAAATAAGTACTGGGAGCTGTTTCTATTTTTCTTGTCAATAATATCTCCACTATGTCCAAGAGTATGCACATTTACAAAACACATTCAGGCTTCCAAAATCTCTCAGGAAAACCCAGATAATTATACAAGTCCTTTCTGGCTAAAGTAAAATACATAAATTGAAATTATCCTTCCACCAATTAAATGCATCATTTTACTAATGAACTAGCCTAATTAATATTCACTTTAATTCAAAAAAGTTCATTGGCTTGCAGAAGAAGGTTATTTGTTCCTGACATAAATGTACCATATTTTTAGTCACCTGGTGAGTACTGCATTCACCCACGGCAGCATGACTCCTCAGGTCCTGACGGGATTGCAGCTGTGCTCCACTGCCCCCTGGGACTGTCTCAGCAACGAGCAAAGAAGTCCTGCTCAGCAAGGGTGCTGAGCCACAGATGTGAGGTGACTCTTCACCATGTTTCAGGGGCTAGGGCTGAAAGTAACTCTTGGGTTTTACTAATATTCTCATCAGGACACTAGTCACATGGACAAATTCTTTGCTGTAAAGGGAACACATATGTAAATAAAATAATGATGTCTGCCATAGTCATATCAGTTTGAGCAGGTGAAAACTCCACAATTCTTAGCAGGGACTGAGGTGGAAAAAATCAGCAGTGATTGTTTACTGCTAACTGTTTTATCAGTAGGGGATGATATGACTGGCTTTTTAGAGACAAGCAGCTTAAACAACCTGTTGGGGAAACTTCTTTATGAAAGTGATCAAATTGATATCTGTTCACTCATTTTTTTCTTCTTTTTTGTATTATTCATGCACCATAGGATTCATGCTTACTTGACTGAAGAGTGCTGATCTCTCTAACTACGTATGGAGAGTAAGATACTATTCCTCCTTTAAGGATGGACTCCCATTCTCTCTGTAACCTGAACCTGATGCTGGTCCCTACAATCATTTCCTGTTTCATTTCTTTCTGGCAAAGGAAGAGTATCGGTACTATAGTGTCTACCTAGACATCCCCCTAAGGCCCTTGGTTCTCTCACTGGTGCGCCTTGGGGAAGTGACTGGATCTCTTGGCTGGGGCACTCATCAGGCGATTTGCCCATCCATGAGATTGCGATGTTGGGAGGTGGAGACTGGTGGAGGAAGTAGTGGGACATGGCAGGAAAGGCCATATCTCCCACCCTCCTCCTTGACTGCTGCACTCCCTGCTCCCTCCTCCCAGACTGTCCTGCCAGAGCCCCTTCTCCTCTCACAGGACCCCTGTCAAAGAGCCCTGGATTGGACGCACCAGATTGTGAACTGAAACTTCTACCAACCATGAGCCTAAGCAAACCTCTCCTCTAATTTTCAGGTCTCAATAAACCTTAGGTTTATTGAAAGAAAGACTCAATGTTCAATTGTTTGATCAATCTTGCATGCCTATGTCTGGTAATCTGACAACAAATTGGATGATAACAACATGTAGTATAACTACCATTGTTAGCCTTCTAGTCTTGTTTTGATATTCCGTACCAATTTTATTGTTCTATGTTGCTTTGCTTTTGCCTTTGTTCTTATTGTTTTATTTTTTTCCTTTAAATATAAAATGTAGGTGTCATGTGTCTCAGCAAGAAAAGAAGTAACTGAGGCAGTTGTTAAGTTAAAATTCTAAGCTGCAGAAATGAAATAAACCTAATTGTCTGGTTTTAAATTTAAGCTCAACAACAATTTCTCCTATGTGTGCATGTTATGAGAAACAAATGACATAGTGAAACAATTCTGTAGTTAAGGCCAAAGAGATAGCTCAGTGGTCTAAGTGCCTGCCTGGCAAGTGCAAGGACCTGGATCTGCTCTCTGTCACCACATTCTGTGCCGCCTTGTGGCCAGGTGTGGTGGTGTATGTCTATAATTCCAGTGCTTAAGAGACTGAGATAGGAGGATCACTACATGTCTGAGCTGCATAGCACAACCCTGTACTAAATAAATATTGTTTTAAAAATTAGATTTTGTTCTCAATAAACATTCAGTAAATATTTTCAAATATTATTAAATATTATTATTTAGTTATATAAGATATTATCTGAGTATGTTTTTAATGTTGAAATGTGTACAAATAACTGCATGTGCTCCCATTTATTTAAAATTTAATTCACATACATTTCATGTTTAGTTATAGCCATATTTGGCTTTTGTGTAGATCATGAGGTTTATCTGTTAATACAACTTTGGCTATTTGCCCTGATAATTGCTTCAACGATTTGTTCAGATGATGAAAGTGTCATGAAGACACTAATTGAAGTCTCATACATGTGACAGGCAACATGAAACTCAAGTGTTTTTCTTAAGACTTCCTGAATTTAACAACAGTTATTCAACTCCATTTTAGGTTACATCATTGATCACATCATTTCTGTGCATGAGTTCTTAATAGCGTGGTTTCACATTGCTATTAAATAAGGATCATGACTGTTCTTTCCAGAAATGGCCAGATGTAGGGCATAATCAACACTGAATTCCTAAAAAAGCAGAAATCTATAGAAAGGAGACAGTAGATAGAGTCCATTCCATTCTGCATGTTAACTACTCTATGTGTGTGTTTTGGGCTCTTGTAATTGTTGCTTATAGTTTTGCACTTATTTTATTCATTTTTTTATTTTTGTATTTTAGGGAAGAGTCTACAGGGTGTTCAGGGTCTCTTTACTAGATCAGACTCGTAGTGATCCACCTGTTTACAGCCTTCCAAGAGCTGGGATTAGAGGTGCTTGCCACCATGCAATGTCTCATCTTTCAAGCAAGACAGAGGCTGGGGAGTTGGCTCACTAGAAAAAGCACTTCCCAGGCAAGCGCAAAGGCCTGCATTCAATCCCCAGTTTCTAAATAAATAAGCAAGACTAATAATACATTCTAAGTTGTACTTTGGATAAAATCAAATTGTATCTGGATTTCATGTGCTCTGGATACCTATATTTGACATCATGAACTCTAAAATATGAACTAATTCTAAATTAAGAAGAAGTCATGGTTCAATGGACAATAAGTTCATTAAAGAAAAGCACATATGAATTTATAGTGTGCTTTGCAGTTAATGCACTTGAGGAACCAAAGTACTGTAGGTATCCATACCTAGGTTTTAAAGGGGTTTATCTCCCTTTTCATTCCTTTTGTGGTAGCCTCATGTCAAAATTTCATACAGAAGTACCTTTAAGGGCAAACAAAGAAAAATGAGCTGTGATACAGTTAACCTGATACTTAGTCCTAAGGAGAGAAAGTCATGGGAAGAAATAGGGCATGCAGCAGAGATGCATTATACAATACGTAAGCCTGCTATGCAGTATGGTACATATCATCTGTGTGCCCCCACACGAGGAAAATAGGCAGTGGGACGTGTTGGCGACCTGCATCCTGAAGATGCTTTCTCTAGAGCCCAAACTTTCTGTAACGGCAATTGCAGATTTCTAGTTTACAGAACTATGGTGAGTTCTGTTCTGTGTAAGTTCTGCTGTTTAGGCCACATTTTTATATTAGAGTGAACAAAGACAAAAATATATTCCTATTGATGTAATTATGTATTTAAGGCTGCAGGAAGAGATGCAGTCACTCTGAGGAAATGTAGCAGAGGTAGCAAAAGAGGTTAGCAATGAGGTTTCCTTTTTTTCTTTTTTCTCACAGAAGATTAATGTTATTCCTTTTATTGTTTTATATGAATTTTATTCAGAAAGAAATCACAATGAGACAGTTTCAAAACAGGTTAGTAGACAGTTACAATAATTAATATGTTGCATATTGTTGTCTTCATAGTAGTTACTCATGGTAAAAGATGCAGACATGATCTCTTGTCTAAACTCTATTAGTTCCAAACTTTCTTCTTTTTGACAATATATATGCATATATGCATATACATATATTTTTCCTAACAATGGGATTAGCTTATTTCCCCACTTGTTGATGTGTGTATTGTTAGACAACTAGAGACCACATCTGATTTTCCAAAAGTAAAATTAAAAGTTTTCTTAAAATTATCAAATAATTATACAAAAGAAGAACAAATTTCCTTTCACTTTATTTTTTTTTCTTCAGTTTCTTATTACTACATATTTTCATTGTATAATGATTCCATTCCTGGTGTGGAGTTGGCATACGTACACAACACACGCCATTTTTTTGCATCCCCTTTCCTTCCCCTTTTGCCCCTCCCCCATCTCTTAGTCCCCTCTGCAAAAGATCTGCCTCCCTATTTCCTATTATTTATCTTTTGTTTTCTTCTTTAGTATATTCTGGATAACTCATTTAAAAGAACCATGTGATATTTAAGATTGTGTGTCCGATACATTTCACTTAACTCTATGGCCTCAAATTGCATCCATTTTCTTAGCATCAAAAAGGCCTAGCTTGGACTGGAAATATAGCTCAGTGGCACAAGATGATACAGGCACAAGTGCCTGCCTGGTAAGCACAAGTTCCAGAACCAAAGTTAATAAAAAGGACAGACTTGAGTCACTCCTTTCACTTTAAGTGAAAACTAAAAGTAACACTAAAACTCTTTTCCCAATCTTTTAAAAAAGTCCGAGTTAGAAATCTGTCACTGAAAAGGTGACTTAGCTTGTCAATAGATGCTTGAGTTTGAAAAGAGAGGAGACAGCCCCGGGTCCTCTCTCTGGCGGCCCCACCTTCTTTGCCACTCACGGGTTCTAAGACAGAATACACTGGAAAAACCAGGACAATTTGCAAACTACTTCCACAAAGCCCTGGCACACAATGGATCTCGCTGTCAGTTTTCTTTTTGGAATTTGACATTAGAACATGGCAACAAAATGAAAATGCTTCTTTTCTTTTTCTCATGATGATTTTTATCTGTTTCTAACGCCAGTGGAGGGTCAAAAAGTGTATATACTCTAAAAAAGATAAGAAAGGGTGAAAACGTTTTACAGTATTCCAACAGTTCAAAGGGTTATTGATCATTCAATCACTATAAATGGAGCAACACTTTATAGTGATAATTCAGAAGAAAATATACTGACTCTGAAGCTCAATAAAAATATGGCAAAAGATATTATTTAATGTCAGTATATACTTTAATAGAGTTATATAATACTTAAACTACTACTCTTGAATTTAAGAGTAGCATTAGATTCCTTAAAATCTTTGAAGTAACTGCTTTTGGAGAGATTAGGTTGAAATTATCTTACTAAATTATTAACTATAGTGCCTCAATATTGAGAATATTCTTAAAAATATGTTGTTTATACTACAGGTCATACTCCCTTGTAAAACACTAATAGATTCATATTAAGCTCTAAAAAGTTACAAACATTTTTATTGGATTTTCTTTTTATTGATTTACATCATACCATACACAATTATTTCTCTTCCCACCAATCTGCAATTTGGGAAAACCAGTAACATATCACTTGTAACTAATCTTATGAATATCTTATCATATTATTCTGAGTGTTCTGTCCTATAGGAAGGATTTTTCTCTCTTTTAATAAACAGCCTGAAGTTCTGAGTGAAGTTCTTACACTTAACATTAATCTAAACTAGTGATATGCTAGAGTAAAAACTTTTATGCTCTTCACGTTATATAAATTCTGTGTGTACTTTACATACAGCATCTAGGCACATTGTTTCTAATTTAAAAATCATTTAATCTTCCTGTGTCACCTCTGAGTTTTGGAACGAAGGTCCATTATTAGGATATATTCACTGAAATTCTCTCAGCATTCTCTTTTTGTTTTATATTACTTTGAGGAAATATGAAATAAATCATGTACTTTCAGGAGTAGTTAAATCAATAAAAGTACATAAATAAAACATGTGCCTGCATGTGCACACATGTGCCATCACACTGACATAGAATGACAGAGATAAGTTTTCCACTTACCAATCTTAGAAATTCCTGGGTGCTTAAATATAAGGTCACAGGGTAAGTGATCTGCAAACTCAGTAGAAAAATAATTTTATGTGAAGAAACAACACTGAATTTTATATCTATTATATTTTATAATTAGTAATTGGAGTATTAAATGCATTTAAAAAGAATTCAAAATTACAGGGTAACCTTACCAAATAATGAACAATAAACATGCACATATATATTACAGCTGCAATCACTTTTATAATGGATTTTCATAGCTTAGAAACATAAGAATTACTTTTCTGTCTTCATGATAGTAGGGTCCTACACTGATTGAGCTAGAAGAGATGCATCAAAATAGAATATTATATAAACTAAAGTATATAATAGAATATTTAGAAAGTCCTAAAAATACTAAGATGTGACTGACTTGCTTATTCCACTTTAAGGTTTGTACCCATTCTCCCCTTATCTGTTATACTCAAAAATTTAACATAGAAGAGATCTCTTCCCTTTTTATTTAACTGCAGGTAAATGGATTGGTCGTACAAAGGTATGGTCCTGTATTCCTAGTGATTTATTTTTAACTGAGTCCTGATTTTTCCCAAGTCTGTTCATCAATATGTTCTCATTGTTGAGATGTTGCCTAATGTTTATGATCTTTAAATTAAAAGTTTAGATTAAAATCTAGGTAATAATTATTCATATTTGAAGATATGTTGTATTCTTAAATTTGATTAGGATCTTTGAGATTCGTTCATTTTTTTCCCAAACATTGTGTTCCTTAAAAGTAATAGTTTGGGGCTTAACAGATAGCTCAGCAGACTAAAACACCTGCTTCAGCAGAACCCAGCAGCCGGGGTTTGATCACCAGTGTGCAGGTGCTGTCTCCGGGCTGCGCCAGGGGAGCCCTGCGACAGAATTCAGATTGGGCATGGTAGCACACGCCTGTGATCCCAGGGCCTAAGAAATAGAAAACAAGAGAATCATTATGAGTCGAATCTACATAATGAGATCCTGCACAACCTATGGACCCTGTACAACCTAAATTCATAAAAATAAAAATGTAATAGTTTCAAGTTCAGCGTGGCAGTACACATCTACAAACCCAGCCCTGGGCTGGCTGAGGCGGAGCATCACCATGTGCTCAAGGCTGGCCTTGGCTCCAGTGTGGGTTCAAGGCCAGTCTGACTGCATTCCAAGGTCCTCCAACAAGTTGAAATGAAAGATAATGCATTCAAATGTCACTTTCTTATAAAGAAGAGCAGGCCAGCTGTTTTTTGTTGAGAAATTTACTTTTATGCTTATAAACTGTAATCTAGGGCTCCCTGAGACAAGCATATTCTTGTGATGAAAAAGGTTTAAATTACAGCAGAACTGTCTTTATAATTCCTCAATTACTTCACTTATCTAAAAAAGTAGCAGTGGTAACTTGTATTTTTAGACCATACTTAAAGATGAGAGTATAATAAATGTACCAAATTATGCAAAAGAGCATTGAAAAATGTTAAGAGTTTTGTACTAAGCATCTGAGTCTAGATTTTTTTAAAATAGGCACTTTATGCATTTTCCTAGTAGTTTATAGACACAAGAAATAAGGGGGTTAAAATATATTATGCCAGCATCCTGATGCCAGGTTTGTAGCAACTGGACTGTCAAGAAAATAAATCTGTGTTGCATAAACCATTGACAGAATGGAATTTTGTTATGGCTGGCTGAGTGCATTTAGTCTAAGTTTATACACAGCAATAATTAAGAGAGGCATGTATTTAATTAAGAGCTTGCTACCACCCATGAAAAAACAGCTGTTCGAAGTGTTTATTAAGTATATATTTATATGAGAAATCTAATGGAAGAACTAGTTTAGACCAAATTAAACACACACAAACATGCACACATACACACACTTGACTATAATAATTGCATGTTACATCGATTCAAATACAGGGGTCATAGTGAAAAATGTAAGTGTATATTAAAATGCAAACTAACGTTTTGAATTTCTTCATCATTTATATGCACTTATAGCCAAGATTCTCTTTGTATTAGTATCTTTAAAGAAGAAATTCCTAAATATAGAATCACTTCAACTGCACATTGAAATATGGCAACAATGACAATGCAGTCAATAAGTATAACTGAATTATATCCAGAAATAAGCAGTGAAAACAAACTTTATATTAAAATAAAAAATTTAGGGGTCCAGGGAGATAGCTCAATAGAATAAGCACTTGCATGGCAAGTGCAGGGTCATGAGTTCAATCCCCAGTACCACAAAAAAAACAAAAAAACAAAAATAAAATAAAAAAATTAGCATTAGGGAAGAACTGTTCCTATAATAATGCATGTTTTGCTATGTGACATCTTTGTGATAGTGTATAGAAAAACTGCTGGGCATAAAATAAATTCATTAAAAGCAAACTAAAATTGCTTAACTTGTGAAACTTACCTTTCACAGTGGTACTGCTATAAAGAAAATGATCACTTTAGAGTATGTTCTCTATTTGCAGCTATTTATCAACAAAGGACTCAAATTTATCCTGCTTTGTAACTGAATAATAATCAGTTGTGTAAAAATACCATGTCTTAAGTGAAATAAATCAACTCCACATGCGTAAACATCATATTGTCTTCTTAATGCAAGAACCAGGAAGGTAAAAGTGGAATCAGAAGGGTACAATAGATACTGGGAAAAGGGAATGAACTTATTCAAAAGAAAGAGTATTGAGTTAAGGAGAAAGACAAGAGAGGGAGTGGGGAAAGAGATTTATCTATATATGTAAGCAGGATGGTTTGCACAATTGTGCTGTGCATTTCTTTGGTCTATGCAAAACAAAAAGAGAAGTGTAACCATGAGGTATAAAAGTAAAGCCATATAAATATGCTGAGCTGTAAAAGGCTTACTTCAACAACTTCGGACAAATGCCAGTCGTGCTGATAACCCACTACTAATATGGACTATCGGACTATATTGGGTTATTTTGCTCTATTCAAGTGTCTACAATCTTTGGTTTAGTGTCAAATATGAAAAGGTCATTTAAAGACTTCTAAGATATCCTCTCTTTCAGCACTGGAACACCCATCACCGACAAAACAAAACAAAACAAAACAAAACAAAACAAAACAAAACAAAACAACAACAACAAAAAAAAACGGGATATAAAGGCAAGACACTTTTAAAAAAATTTAAATATCAAAAGTGTACTTGGAACAAGAATGAGGAAAAGGACAAAAGAAAGAAGGGGAAAAACATATCTGTGTATACGTGCAGATAATTTAGATAATTTTACTTCTAATTTCTGCTGGTCTTTTGAAAGGAGCATCTAATGCTTAATTTTTTTTTATAGTTCTTATTTTATTCCTTTCTAATTTGTTAGAACTTTTTTTGATGTTTTTCCATTTTCTTTTAAACCAGTTTTGCATGGCTATATCTAGTAAACTAAACAACCAGTTTGAAGATAACATCATTCAATACAGCAGCCATTGTTGAATTCTTATTACTTTATTTAGTGAAATTTTGTATTTTTTCTGTTACTGTTTTTCTTATTGCCATTTTGTGTTCTTTAAAAATTAAAACATATTTTAATAAATAAATAAAAAAATAAAAAAGAAAGACATCTTTCAAATAAGAAACTGGAAACTGCTTCTAGAATGAATTATTTCCCTTATTGGGGTTGTGAAAACTATTGTATTGCACCTGTCTAGTAGCCTCCGTCCTATAGCAGTGTTTTATGTGAAGTTACAAGAACTGTTCTGGGACATATTACTAGAATAGTCATTTTTCTGGTGAACTGGCCTTAGTACAATGAGATGAGCTAACCAAAGGACAAGAAAGAAATATAAAACTAATATATGTTGCTGTAATTGATGAAATACTATTATTGTTAATATGACAGTATTTTATTTTATTTGTTTTGTTGGATAAAGGCACAATAGAAACATAAATTGATAGTGTGGTATACAAAACAGATTTCCTTTTATTTCCTTCACAGCTTTATTTCACAATTCATGAATCTTATTTTATTGTCTAGGCTCATATATTACATCGTTTAGTATGTTATCTAAATTTGTCACAGATTATGACATGTATTATGTGTGAATTCAGTTATTTAGTGTCTGCTAAGATTAATTTTATGGACAAAGACCAGCTTGATGAATATTCTATGTTTACTTGAAGTAAATGTGAATTGTTTTAGGTGGATTTAATCATGATGTTTGTTAGTGTTGTTCAGATTTTCCACAATTTTGTATTTTTTTTTCTGGATTGTCTATCCTGTGATGAGAAAACTGTTAATCATGTATTTATCTTGTATAAAACTGCTGTCAGAAAATATCTCTCTTTAAATTTCTGGGTCTCAAGTTTTACATAAAAAATTTATTTATTTATTTATTTATTTATTTATTTATTTATTTATGTAGGTATAGGTTCTCACTAGGCAGTCCAGACTCATATTGATCCTCCTGTGTCAGCCTTCCCAGTCCTGGGATTATAGGCATGCATCACCATGCTTGGTTTAGGTGGCTGGCACGGGGCTTCTGGGCTTCTGTGGTTAGCATGACATGCACTACTGAAGATTGAACTTGGGACCTTACACTTGCCAGGCAAAAGCTTAGACCATTGAGCTATCTACCCAGCCCTTTATTATTTTTTAAATAGAAAAACAAACACGTGTTTTTATAGATATAGTTATCAACTAGTAGTGAATTTTTTTCTCTACTTGATAGGATCTGTAAATATTTGTGGTGTGACAATTTTGGAGTGAATTTTCTGCTAAAGCTGCTAAACAATTCACAATCAATGTATTGTCAGTTCTTCCACATCTACAGTTATTAAAATACCATTATATATGAAGTCAACACTGATGATTTCCGCTACAGAAAAACTAATTTTATTATGTATAGAATCAGAAAATAATTTTCTGAGAAGGTGGAAGAAAACAAGTTTAAGAAACATACTGGGAGCATTATCACATATATTTCTGTGGGATTTTTATATATAGATATTAGAAATGATATCTAGGAGGATGCTTTTCAAGTGCTTGGAATTATACTGTGTGACTAAAAGCTGTAATTAATAGAGTAATTACTTTTGTGTAGATAATGGCTATGAAAACAATTTGATATTTCCATATCCCATTAAGCGCTATGCCACTCCATTCATTCTGCGGCAGGGATCATTGCCATGTTTTCCAGAGCTGTGGCCTAAGCACCAGCTGTGTACTTGAAAGAAATTAAGACATCTTCATCCTGATGTACGAAATTAGCTAATAGAAAACAATTTTAATAATTGCTTCTATATCTCTTTGTTGCTCAATTACTTTCACACTCATGGAAACACACACACACACACACACACATACACACACACACACACACACACACACACACACAC
>NW_004524748.1:4331528-4337238 GCF_000260255.1 Octodon degus
ACACACACACACACACACACACACACACACACACACACACACACACACACACACGCACATTTAAATTTAAGACCAAGTGATCAGATTGCAGGATCTGGAATTCTAAAAAAAATTTCCTTTGTGCAAAGATTTTTGTCCAATAACTAGCTACTGTCAGAGAATAATAATTTTACTCCACTAACTAGGGAATTTTTCACTTTTTGCCTACAAGTTAGGAGGAAAAGAATAGAGATTATAGTGATTGTACTGTTTGACAACAATAATTCCACAAGGAATTATTTTTCTATTATAGGTAGTATAAATGTGAACTAGTGAAGTTATGATTCCAGAGTCTCCTGCACTAATGCACATAATTCCTCTTATCATCATCCCATCTTAATAAAATATTATATTTATCTCATTCTCATTATGCTACTCTCTTCTTTTTAACCCTAAATCTATAGTAATTTATGCATTTCAAGCCATGGCTGACAAAACATTGATTTTAAACATACTTTCCAAGTATCAATTCTTGACATACTCCTGCATATTTGCCCATTTTTACATAAAACAAGAATGTTAAGCTGGACGTGCAGGTACATACCTGTAATATCAGCACCCTTAGAGGCTAAAATCACAGAAATGAAATCTTTGAGTCTAGCATGGGCAACTTAGAAAAAAAGCTTTATTTTGTCTAGTGTGTTATTTGACACCCCCTTGTTTTCTGGTTATGGTGACTGTTAAATATTTTAGAACACCTACTTCAAACTTTTTTTAATTACTACACATATACAAATGACACTAGTGTATGCTACACTGTTGTAAGTAACATAATTTAGTGATTAAAATATTCATTGAAATTAATATGCCCGAGTTTTTGTTATTATAAATGTGATATTACAGCAAAATGGATTAAAATTCTAGTCATATCCCTATCCAGTTTGCCATAACATACCATTGAAATAATGCATTTAAATGAACTTTTTGTACATGGTGTTGATTTTCAGTGTTGCGCTGTGGCCTCTATCATTGTAGTGTATCATCATTGTCTATGAGTTAGGATAGATACATAGCTACTTCTCTTATTTCATTGAGAATAAAAGTTTGTACTAACACTGTTTAGAAAAGATATCATGTCTGCATCTCCTCCTCTGAATAGCTACTATGTAGACAACACTATGCAATATATTAATTATTGTAACCATCCTACTAACCTGTCTTGAAACTGTTTCATTGCTATTCTATATATCTTCTCATTAAAATGAATTTAAAAGAAGCCATTAAAGAGATATTTTGAGACATGTGTTTTCTTAAATATCCTCATTTCCTAACATGGAGCTTTTTTTTCCTTTCTAAAGAAACAAGATTTTATGACTGTTTTGGTGAACAGAATGCACTGGCAACAGAGCTGTAAGCCTTCTGAACCTACATAATATGAAGTACACAGTGAGGTCACCTGCCGCGGGCACTCTTCTGGGGTCTTGCCCTTCACGTCCAGTCATCACACTGCAAGGAAGCTCAAACTAGACAGCAGCAAACCCTGCCTAGAAAGCGAAAAAAAACCTTCCCCTGGTTACATCCCGCATCTGCCACTAATAGCTGATGAACATGACTGCAACTAAATTTTCACTCCTAGCTTTTAATTTTTCCTTCTAAAGTCCATGTATCTTAGATGGAAAGCTGGTCCTGCTGTGCCTTTTCTTAAATGCTGGCATAAATCATTATTGAAGAAGGAACTATTATGTAATGCTACTGAGTGGGGATTCAATGCTGTGAATTTAATGCTACTAATGGAAATACATTATGTGGTGAGAAAATTAAAATAAATTTTGGTTCTCAGAGTGGTCAGTGCTATAAGAAAAGAGCTGAGAGCATGCCAAGGGCTTTGCACAGATTGCGGATCTGAATGGATCACTAGGTGAGAGGAGGCAGCGCCTGAGAAGGCTTTCAGGAGCACTTGAAAGAGAAAATATTGCTGGAAATCAAAGGAATTCCTTTTGCATTAGATATAAAAGTTTAGATTGTAGCCAGATGAATATTAGACAATAAAATAAATATCATAATTGATAACAACAGCAGTTAGGAAAGCTATCTTATTGCTACTTATTGAGTAATAGAACTGTACAAGAGAAATTACAGAAGGACTTGTTAAATATAAAGTGTGCAAAAAGATGCTAGTTTTGAAAACCAATTAGTTTATTATTGGCATCCTCTTCAGTAGCTCCAAATAAAGAAAAGGTTGATATAGAATCCTGAGTAGGACTATGAGACTGTTTACTAGAATTCTAGAAAGGGATTGATTATGTGATTTTTTTTTTTTTCGGAACCAAGGATTGAACTCAAGCCCTTGAGCTTGCCAGGGAAGTCCTTATTCTACTGAGCTATCTCCCAAGCCCCGATTATGTGATTCTTAAATAATTGTAGCAGAGTACAATGAGGTAGGCACTTGACACTCTTCATTTATTTCAAAGGGCAATTAATAGGCTGGGATGAAAATGTAGGTACAAACACTAACTTTTTATTTAAAGTTACAGAAGAATGACTGAGTAAACCAGGAGCTCAGATCGCGGAGTCCAGAGCCACTACTAATTCATCTGCACCTGAACTGACCTTTATTAAATAAGCTACATCTCTTTGTATTTTAGAACTGTAGTAACTTAGGGACTTCTATGTGCCTCATTCTTTTTTTCACTTTTGGAGAAAGTGATTGAACTAGATTCTGGTTCTGCCACTGAATGCAGAATGTGTCAATTCAGATAACTTGTCATTCAGTTCCTAGGTCTTCACATTGAGAAAAACAGTGTGTAGTGAGTCTTGGCTTGATGGAGATGATGAGATTTTTAACTTGCAATCTGTGCCTAAGATATCCAAATGAGCCATACAGAGTTCTCCAGGGATAGGTGAAAGTACAACTTACAGGAGAGAGAGAGTCCATTATCTTAGTGAGGAGGTAAATTTGGAAAATTATTTTAGAAATTATTCACTGCAATATTTCTGGGTCTTTTGACAAAAAGTTGAAGTGTCTCATTAGAAGGTTATATGTGTTCTTCCTTGTGACAATCTAAAGAAAATAAGTGAAATTTTGGGGCATCAGGAAAGTTAAAGGTAATAGAATTTCTACTTTAATGTCTGTTGTTCTCTTTGTGTATCTGTGTTTAGAACCAACCCCTAGTTACTATGCTATAAAGAACTCTGATTCAGAGAAACCATGTGCTGTAATCATCCAGGTGGGATATAACAGAGTCCAAGCTCACAGCCGCTATCAGCCATTAGTCCTGTGCAGAAAAAGGACCTCTTGTGGTCTCCATCCCTTCGCTTCATGTCAGTAACTGAGTGTTCATATGTCATGTATGAGTAGAAAACTATCTCTGCTCTTCCCTGTCTGAACTTCTTACTCACAGAATATTGAGCATGATAGTTTTTAACACTACTTAGTTCTAGAATTATTTTGACTCAACCAAAATAACCAGAATTAACTGCTTAAAAGGTTTAACCTAAAATTTTAACTGATTAAATTAAATTTATTTTTTCAAGAATGAATTAATAGCAATATTCCCAACTGCTCGTGATTATTATCTTTAATTGTTTAGAAAAATGAAATAATACTTTCAGTCAGATGAAGATGTCAATGTAGAAAACATTCATTTTCAAATATTACTTTGTGTGGGAGGCCATTAACCGGTATCCATTCTATTCCCCTGCTGAGTTAAGTTTATGGTCCTTCTCACCCCATTTCCCATAAGTCTCTTGCTATGCCCAGGAGGTGGGACTTCCTGTCATAGCCCGGTTGCCTAGTTACTCACGCCTTTTTACCCACGACCTCATTTCCCTATGCCTCCACTATATATACCCAGCACCTCCCCTGAATAAACGAGACTTGATCAGAATCCTGTCTTGTCTCCATTTCTCACGTCTCCTGTCCTTTGTCTCCTCTTCAATTCCCTGCTCCTTCCCCAGGTGACCTTCGTTGACTGACCTGCTGGTTCGGGACAAGAGGCGCCCAACGTGGGGCATCTGGTATGGAGGATACAGCCACGGAACTCTCCGAGAGAGCGTGCACAAGAGAAAGCCAGTAAAAGAGAGAACTGGCAAGAGAGTAAAAGAGGCAAAAAAGAGAATAAAAGAGGCCTGCGCCGCAGTTGCCTGCTGTGACGTCTGAACCTTGGTAAGCGGATGGCACCCCTTTCCCCTTTGCCTTGACAATGGACAGGCATTAAGTGAATGAGATATTTGTAAAAAGTTTGAGTAAAGCATTAAAGGTGCGAGGAGTAAAGGTTAAAATTAAAGGAATATTATGAGACTTTTGGACCTAAAAAGTTTCCAATGATACATGGAAGTAAAACTCTCGACCTGATCTATCTAAATAGGAGTTCATGTTCTCTAGAACCGAGGAGTAGATTTTGGGAACAAATGGAGTTTGAGAGTAGAATATTTTATTAGGAAAGAAAGCTTCTGTCTCAGAGAGGACAGAAGGGGGACCCGAGCGGGGTGCCCAGGAAGCTGTCTTTTTCAGTTTATTTTTATAGAGCAAAACCATGCAGGGTTAAGGTAGAGAGGAAGAGGCAGCGGCACCATCCCTGGCCACCCAAGGCAATGGCTTTGGGGTGGAAGGAGGGACCCTGCCAAATGCACCAGAGGAAGAGGTCTCACTTAGGTGGATGTGGGGTGGGACAAAACTATGGTCAACCAATGGGATTACAAGCAGCATTGCTCAGGTAAAGCTGATTATGCCCAAGGCCAAATGAGGGCTGGGCTGGTGACTCACTTAGGTCTTTTCAGGTGATTGATACCTATTTAGAATATCAATCCCAGGTGCTACTCTTTTAGCATTTGTTTGGCCTTTAGGTATTTTAGGTCTGGTTCACAGCAGGAGCATCTGCCCCTCTCACAGTTACAAGATAATTTGTCTTTTGTGATGTCTCCTTCAAGGGCCTTGCCCTGTCTGACTGCCTATTAATATTTCTATCTAATTTGGCTACCTATAACAACAGTTACAGCCTTTTCCTACTGGAATTTAATTGATAAAATCTTATCCCAGAGACACTGTGACCCGGTTGTTGCTAATGGGATAAAAAAGGGTGAAAATATACTACAGGGACAAAAAGGTAAAACCCATCTTAAAGGACAAATAACCCCCTAAGGGTGTGTGCCCTCCTGTAAGGGAACAAAATCTTGAAATCAAAACCAGGAAGCCAGATTTATGTTGAGAATAAAGAGCAAGAAGCCCAGCAGGAAGATTTAAAATGTTGTGAGCTTGGCCAGAAAGAAAGCTGTAGACTACAAAGATGGAGCTGAGAGGATCTCCATTGCCAGGAAGGAACCTGAGAATGGAAGGGATGGCCTGAGGGCATCACAGGAGGAGGCAGGTCTCCATGCTTTACAGCCTCAGAACTGCAAAGGTCAGGGACTTTGCCTTGAGGTGAAAGCCACAGAGCCCCTGTTCCAGAATGGCAGCGGTGGTTGCCCAATACGGAGCCATGGCTCCATACACCACAAACTGTGGCTGACAATTAGCTTACTCCTGAGGACTGGCAGGTATTAGCCAGAGCCACCCTCTCTCGGGGGAATTATCTCCTATGGAATTCTTGCTGTATACAAGGAAGCTTTCACAATGATAGCTTCACTGTTGATGTAGTATTTGTTACCTTCACCAGCTGAAATCAAATACTTAACTACAGTAGCCCTATTTGCCCAAAAAAGGGACATGTGTTTGTATGCGGAGGAAGTTTAG
>NW_004524748.1:4338713-4358929 GCF_000260255.1 Octodon degus
CCTGGGGCCTATTCAAGAAACTGACCAAATGGAAATCTAAGGTCTAAATAGGTGACAAAAAGCATAAAAATACAAAATATGCATATTAATTTTAGATGAAAGATTTCCTTCCAAGTTTTTCTAATAGGAGATCTCTAATAATTGACAAATAACAAAATCTGACTAGTCTACTTATAAAATTTCTAAAGCTTATAATATAGTCACTATAATTTAATTTGGCCAAATATTTGAGTGCACTATTGATTTTTTTTAAGGGGTTTATGTGTCTGTGTGTCTATGTGTTTGTGTGTCTTCCAATGAACAGCTGTTCCTTTTTTTCCCTTTTCTGATGATCTATTATTAATATTTTTATCAATAGGACTCTGTCTTTTCCATAGGCCGATGACTTTCGTTAAACAATTGGATGCCATTAAAATAGCAATGAGACATTTTCAAAGCCGATTAATAAGACAGCTTCAATAACTAATACAATGCATATTGATGTCTTTGTAGTGGTTATTCATAATATAAGAGGCAGCCATGATATCCTGTCCAAACACTATTAGTACAAATCTTTCTTCTCATTGATTTAAGAGAAAGTAGCTGTATATCTATCCTATTTTGTATATATAGTTATAAAATGGTCATTTGTATCCTCTTTTTTTGCTTAGTTTTGTTAGAGATGGGAATTCCATTGCCATTTAAATATTGTAGGTGTACTAATTCAGCAAAATTTCTAAGATTTTAAAAGAAAAATATTTTCCATAATGAAAATTGTATCTTCTTATTTATTCCACTACCTGAAGGTGAATGTAAGCCCTGCGTGTTATATACTGTCTCTTTGTAAACTGCATTCATAATTTAATAATCACTTCCAAATTACATAAATGAGATATTCTAATTAAATTAGAAAAAGTACCAAAAATTGTAGGATTCCAAATAAAGTTCACATTTAAACAAACCAAAATATGAACGAAGAAAAATCATCTGATAGCATAGGGATTTGGAAGTTCTTTATTACTTGAGTGTCAGTATTTTATTGCATAAAGAAAAATTCAGGAGTGAGTGACTTTTAAGTTCTATTTTCACATCACTCTAGGTCTTATGCCTCAACTTAGATATTCATACTGTTTACTTTGCTTATTATTTTAAAATTCATAAAGAGAAATGAAATGCAATGTAGAATAAAAAATGTTTCTAAAATGTTTCAAAACAATTTCCATAACACATTTCAAATTACAAAAATTTATCCCGTAGAAATTCAGAAGATTATCAATTGCTATTTTGAAAATCTTTATGCTGACAGAGTTGAAGACAGAGAAGAAATGGACAGGTTCCTAGATAGTTACAAAACACCAAAACTGAATCAAAAAGATATAAAAATCCTGAATAACCAATATTAGCCAATGGAATTGGAAATGTAACCAAAAACTTACCTACAAAGTGGAGCCCATGTTCTGATGGAGTCACAGTTGAATTATACAAGTAATTTAGAGATTTAATCCCAATACTCCTCAAACTCTTCAATGAAATTGAAAAGGAAGCAACACTTCCAAAATCTTTCTTGGAGGTAACTATTATACTGATACCAAAACCAGAGAAAGATTCAACCCAAAAAGGAAACTATAGGCCAATCTCCCTTATAAACATAGATGCAAAAATCCTCAATAAAATCCTAGCAAATAGAAAACAGCAAATCATCAAGAAGATTATACACCCCAACCAGGTAAGACTCATCCCAAGAATTCAAGGATGGTTCAACATATGCGAATCTACAAATATAAATTACTATATTAATAAAGTCATAACAAAACACCATGTGATCATTTCAATTGATGCAGAAAAGACAAAGTCCAACACTCGTTCATGATTGAAGTCCTACAGAAATGTGAAATAGATGGTCTCTACCTCAATTTGATTAAATCCATCTATGAAATCCAACCAATATAATTCTAAATGGGGAAAAATTGAAATCTTTTACTCTCAAATAAGGTACAAGACAAAGATGTCCTGTATCACCACTCCGATTGGATATAGTTCTGGAAACATTAGCTAAAGCCATTAGAAAAGAGAGAGAAATAAAAGGGATAAGAATAGGCAAAGAAGAAGTTAAACTGTCATTATTTGCAGATGACATGATATTCTACTTGGAATACCCAAGGACTCCATCAAGAAACTTCTAGAATCAAAGTGCTTGCCTGGCAAGCCCAAGGTGTTGAGGTCAAACCTTGGTACCGCAAAAAATCTCCTAGAATTAATAAAGAAATTCAAAAGTACAGCAGGTTACAAAGTCAACACCCAAAAATCAATTTTATTCCTCTACATGTATAACAAACACAATGAGATAGAAATTAGAGAAGCAGCATCCTTCACAGTAGCATCCAAAGAAAAAGAAATATCTAGGAATAAATCTAAGGAAGTTAAACATCTATATAATAAAAATTACACTACTCTGAAAAAGTGACCAAAGAGGGTTTCTGAAAATAGACAAATATTCCTTCCTCTGGATAGGTAGAACTAAAACATTGTGAAAATGGCCATATTCCCAAAATTGTTATACAGATTTAATGCAATCCTTATCAAAATACCACCATATCTCGCAGATCTAGAGAAAACATTCCTAAAATTTATTTTGAACCAGAAAAAAAAATTAAATTAGCAAAAGACAATATTGGGCATCAAGGGCAAAGCAGGAGGCATTACAATCCCTGACTTGATATTATACTACAAAGCTACTGTCATAAAAACAACATGGTATTGTAAAAACAAACAAACAAAAAAATCAAAAGCAAATCAAAACAAAAAAAAGCAAGACCTGAGGATCAGTGGAACAGATTAGAAGATTCAAATACAAATTCAAAACCACTCAGCCATCTTATCTTTGACAAAAGGGCCAAACATGCTTAGTGAAAGAAAGATAGCCTCTTTAAAAAAATGTTGCTGGAAATACTGGCTCTCCACACACCAAAAATTAAAACCAGACCCAGATCTATCTCCATGCACTAAATTAAAGTCAAAATGGATTAAAGATCTAAACATTAAAACAGAAACACTAAATCTCCTAAAAGAGAAAGTAGGTGGAACTCTTGAAGACATAAGGATAGGCAGATAGTTAATGGACAAAAATCAAACTTCTTCAGAAATAATTGAAAGAATCAACAACTGGGATGTCCTCTTACTGAGAAGTTTCTGAACATCAAAGGAAATCACCAATAGGGTGAAAAGAGAGCCCACCAATTTAGAAAAATCTTAACAAATAATCATACAGACAATGGTCTTTTATCTAGAGTATATAAAAAACTAAAAAAAAAAAAAAATTCAGGCCCCAAAATTTAAAGACCCAATCTAAATGTGAGCATCTGAGATGCATACACACTTATCATAGGAAGAAATACAAGAGGCAAATAATTACATGAAAAAATGCTACATACCACTAGCCATTTGAGAAATGCAAACTAAAACAAAATTGTAATGCCATCTCACCCCAGAAAGAATGGCTATCTTAAAGAAATCAACTAATAACAAATGCTGGAGATGCTGCAGCAAAAAAGAAACCCTCCTCTTCTGCTCTTGGAAATATAGACTGGTACATCCACTATGGTAATCAGTGTGCAGACTTCTAAAAATTAGTTGGCTGGAGATCCCATTCAATCCAGATAGTCCCTTTCTGGGTATTTTTCCAAAATAATTGAAAACATCATACCACAATGACATATGTACACCTATGTTTATAGCAGCACAATTTGTCCTAGCCAAATCTAGGAAGCAACCAAAATGTGCATCATGTGAGTAATGAATGAAAAAGATGTGGTGTTTTTATACAATGAAATATTACTCAGCTATAAAGAAAGACAAACTCCTAGCCTCCATAGGTAGTTGGATGCAACTAGAGGTTATACTCATAAGTAAAATAAATCAGACCCACATGTCTAAATATTATATTGTCTCCCTAGTGAAAAAAAACCCAAAAGAAGATATAAAACCTGAAAGTTATATCAGATATAGTAAAACAGAAAGAAACAGCTTAAGGATTAAACAACAAAGATGAGAAAAGAGAAAAGAGGAAAAATGCTGGGGAAAAAACATGCAAGTACATGTACAGGATGGCTGAGGTGACTGTACTAAAAATTTCCATGAGTGTTTTTGAAAATAGCAGTTAATGTGCAATTTTCACCTTGAAAATTACTCTTGAAAATTTTCACTTTCACTTACCCTGTATGCTGATATCTGTGTTCTGAGCAACTACATCAGGGACAGCAATGTGTAATATAAAAGCCATGTCTGAATATTGTTATCTTGTTCTTCTAAATGTATACCATTTCTAATGTCATATCAATCATTACTCTCTTCAAAATAAATTTTTTTTAAATTTTTTTTTTATTTTTATTTGAGAGAGAGAGAGAGAGAGTGGTGGTGTGTGTGTGTGTGTGTGTGTGTGTGTGTGTGTGTGTGGCCAGCCCAGCCCACCAGGGGGCGGGGCTGGCTGGCATGTGGTGCCAGGGGACTGAACCGCAGTCCCTGATGCCTTGCCAAGCTTGTTCCAAGTAGGTGCTCCAGACCACTGAGCCATCTCTCCAGCCCCTTCAAAATAAATTTTACAAAAGACAAAAAGGAAAACAAAAGGGACAAGAACAAAAATTTAGTGTTTCTGAAAAGTAAGCAGTAATGTACAATCACATGTCCAATCTCACCTAACTATATCTGTTAATCTGAGCAACAGATTTGATGATAAAAATGGATACTATGTCAACCATTATTAATCAGCTATTCTTGTTCTGAAAATTTGTAACATGTATTGTTACATGCTACCCTGTTGTAATTATTTCTGATTTTTGTTCTTGTTTTCATCTTTTACAGTTCAAAATAGAATAACAAAATTTAATTTAATTTAAAAAATTATAGGAAATTATCAGGCTGTATAATATCTACTCTAACGTTTTCATCATCTACCCACCTTTTATTCATATAATCTATTAACTCTTTTACATTCTGTTTGATATCTACATAGCTATTATCTCACAAGTGTACTAAAATATGCATTCATTATTTCTTACAACTGCCCTTAATTTTTTCTATCCATATAACCACATCTAACTGTGCACTTTTGTTCTTCCTTTCACACAAAATGCATCATGTTTATATATATAGATATAGATGTAGATATATATGTTTGTGTGTGTATGCATTTAGAATTAATCTCCTGTTTATTGTTAGTTAATTTCTCTTACCTTTGTATGGTATTTCCATGATAGGATGTTACAATAATCAATTCACCTCTTGGTTGATAAGTATTTGTGGCATTACCATTAGAGTGTTGGTATTTTAAGTAGTGGTGCATGAATGGCTTTTTGTATTCACCTTGAGTCATTTTTTGGAATAGTCTGATAAATGGCATTGAAGATTAATTTTATGATTTAAATTATGCAAGCTATAGAACTGACATGTTGTGTGAAAAGCAAGCCAATATGCTGCTAGGAAAGGATGTCGATGTGAATAAAAATTCAGTAGATTTTAGAAGTGATTATCTTCCATCCTAGCATGGTCTTCATCTAATCAATAGGAGGTGTTTAGAGAAAGACTGAAGTTGACTGAAGCAGAAGGAATTCTGAACTAATATCCATCCATTTCAGAGTTTATATCCCACCAGACTGCTCTAAATATTTCAGATTTTACACTCCTTAGGCTGAAACAACTAATTCATTAAAATAAATTATTCTAATATGCTCTATCTATCTATCTACCTATCTATCTATCTATCTATCTATCTATCTATCTATCTATATATTCAGTTTTCATGGAGAATAATGATAAATACAACCACTGAGCAAGCTTTACAGAGTACATTCTCTTTTACTGCTAATTGTTTATTCAAGTTAAAACGCCAAGTTTTCAGGACTATTTTATTAGTTGCATAATTTAAATATCTGTGAACATAAAAATACAAAAAATCACCGCAACAATGATGGTGCCAGAATAGCAAACTGATTGTTTTTATTTCCTATTCTTACATTTCTCTGACAGAATTTTGCAAATGCTTTCCTCAGCTCTGTGTTTTGCTAAAGAATACACACAAAGCTGCTATTTGTATGTATTATAACATCTATGCCTGGTTATTTTGTGGGTTTTTGGAGCTTAGAAACACCTGTCCTAATGGGAGACTTGCATACAGATGCACAAGGTGGTTCTGATGTCACTTTCTCGTCTTCACTCAAATCACACCACAGACTCAACAGAGCTGTGAATTCCTCTAACTCATTAGGAGGATACAAAGACATTCTAAAGATTGTGTGAATCTGTTTCCCTTATACAGTCTATGCTCCAGACTCCTGGAGTCATCTCTTGGCAGTGCCAGCTTTGCTGTTAAAGGGTAGAAAAAGATTATGGACAAGTTTATCTTCTAATCACAATAATTTCCAATTTGTTTTTCAGCGCTACAGCTGGTGTACATCCCAAGAGTACCCAGAAAAGATGACTGTCCAATGGATGGAACATTTTCTTTTATGAGAAAGAATAATTCACTTCAAAGCCAAGTAATAAAGTTTTGCAGTATGAACATAAACAGTGAAAAAGAAATATGAATAAAAATTAAAGTGTTTAATGACTGTCTAAGCCTGAAATTTAAAAAAAGTTATTGACTACAATGAGCACACTGTTAATTCTAGCTCAGAATTATAAATATTAGTTCAATTAGAATTTCATGGGAGTTCAATAATACAACTCACCTGTCAGGTACCTTGGAATCATCTTATATTCTTAGGCAGAACACATGGTTAAAGTGTACATTAATCAGTGGACAAGAGCTTAATATTTGATGAAATGGAACACCTGGATTTATAAAGAAAATTATAAATGTTTTATAATTTTAAGAAAAAAATTAAGTTATACAACAGTAATAATATGATTGCAAATGTTAATGTGATGTCTATAATTGTAAGAAAGGAAAAGTCAAAGGGGAGCCAGGGATATAGCTCAACAGCAAGGCAACTGCCTGGCAAACATGAAGCCCCGAGTTCAAATCCCCATACAAAAAAATAAAAATAAATGAAAGCAATTTTCTAATTTCATAACAGCAATAAATTGTATCTGATAATACTTAATACATATAGCATGTTTTCCTTATGAAACTCACTTATTTCTTCTTAAGCCCTTGCTGGTATGCCTTATGACTCAAATGGTTTGTAGCTAAAATTAGCAAATTATGATGTCTAACAGAATCTTACTTTGGTACTAATTCAATTTTTATTGCTCTTTAGCTTTCATTTCTGATATTATTAAATACAATGATAGTTAAATTTTATTCTGGGGCTGGGGAGATAGCTCAGTAGAATAAGCACTTGTCTGGCAAGCGCAAGGGCCTGAGTTCAAAAGCTGGTTCTCAAAAAAAAATATGTTATATATATATGCCTAATAAATATGATATATATATATATATATATATATATATATATATACCTAATAACATATTTTACAAGAAAATATATTTCAGACCAAATGGTCAGTGGAAATCAGGACTTGCATCATTAGTTTGACATAAATATTACTATGATATTATATATTATATGTAGCCTGGTATAAACATTTTATAGTCTTCATTTTTTAAAAATTTGTTTATTTGGTACAGAGTCTTGTTACTCAGCTTCGAGTCATAATAATCCTCTTATTTTTAACTCCCCAACACTGAGATTACATGTGTACAACCATGCCTGGTTTCTGTGGTCAGCTTGGAGTGCCCATGAAAAGGCTGGTGTGGCATGCAGTACCAGGGATCAAACCCGGGTCCGTGTACTTGCCAGGTAGGCCCTTAGTCCACTGAACTATCTTCCTCATCATCAAGCATTTCATAATTATTGGTTTTTTAATAGTAAACATAATTCATAAATAATAAAATGCTTAGCCAAATTCAGCCCACTGAATATTATGTGTGGAAGTGGAGCAAGGAAGGCTGGGAGATCACGCTGTTCTACCCTTACGAGTTTGGGGAACCCCTCAAGTCAATATTCCTTCCTTTACTACATGGAACATAGCAATCTGAGCTATGAAACACACAGATTTCTTGAAATCCCCTTACTCAGTGTGACTCAGCACTCCCAACAACTTCTGGCCATCTTACCTACAGATTCAACGGGGGGCCCAAGGCTGGGGTGCATCTCCTTGGAAATCTCAGAGTTGGATTTATCTTTGGGTCTTTGTTTTCCTTGTTGTCCCAGTTCTGCTCTTGCTCTGCTCTTCCAGGCGCACTGGTATATCTGCTGGTGTGGGTCTGAGCTGAGTGTGGTTCGGATTTTCTATAAATCAATGCAGCTACTTTCTCTTTGTCATTGACACACACTTGTGGCTCTTTGCTCACCATACACAAAAGCGTGGAATCGGTGCTGGGTCGATGGCCCAGTATCATAAATACACTGTGCATCTTCAGTGCCCAAATAGCCAACATATATTTGAATTTTCACCATTCCAATACTTTCTATAATTTGGAATGAATTTCTTTATTTTTACTATGGAACCAGAGCAGGTAATCAGAACATAAATTAAAAATAAATTTAAGAATTTTAGGAATATATATATATATATATATATATATATATATGGTAATTGACCAACATAATAAATTTTAATAAAATTTAAATTCAAAGTTGTGAAAGAAAGTTCGTACATTACAAATTTTCAGAAATGTACTTACCTAGCAAAATCACTTAATTTTCATTATGCTTTTGAGTTAACACAGATTTAGAAGCATTTAATATGTCAATGTATTAAACACAAACATCTGAGTTTCTTAAAGTTACCCAAGATTTTATAAATATCAGTTTTACCATACAAAATGAGCATCAAATCATTTCAGTAAAGTATGAATTCACAATCTTGAGACATATTTGTCTAAAGAAAAATTCATAATACTTAACCTAATTGTTCTTTAATTAACTTCCCTGTGTTAATATTCTCTGTGTTAATATTGATTTACATGTTTTATAATAATTTTGTGAAACTTCTTCATATAAACTAGGACATAAAGTTTCTGAAAATTTTGAGTATCAGACAGGTATTTTTTCAAAGTAAGAAATTATTTAAAAATTTAAAAGTAAAATATTAAAAAATTCCTAAAGAACATAAATTTTTTTTCAAAGTTTTATTGATAAACAGATAGCAATGAGACAGTTTCAAATCAAATCAAAAGTACAGTTTCAACAAATAATACACTGCATATATTCTTCTTAGTGGTTAATTCCTGTTCAAGATACGGACTTGTGATCCTATTTACAAACACCATTAGAACAAATCATTCTATTCATTAAGAGAATGCAACTATATATCTATCCCAACCACTTTGAATACACAGATACAAAATGGACATTCATAGGTATACCCCATTTTTTCTAAGTTCTGTTATTGAATATTATAGGTGTGTAAACTCAGCAAAATATTTAAAAGAGTCCAGTAGCCCATAATAGTGCTGGGTCATCTGTTTGACTGGCGATGTCAGAAATTATTGACCTGAGTCCCCACAGCTCAACTTAACAGCATGGCTTTATTTCTTATATTTCGACTTCATACTTTTCTACTGGATGGTTAAGACCAAGGTAAAGCAGGACCTATGCAACAAGAGTTGTAGCTTTTTGGTCTGAGAAGGTCAGTGAAATGCCCTCAGGATTTGTCCTGAGATCCTGTACCTCAGATTGTAGAACCTTTGTCAGTGCAGCCATGTGGATGAGTCACGGCCATTGCTTGGCCAATGTAGAGCATAAAATTTTTGAAGTAAAAGTAAAAATTCATATTGATTTATCAATGTGTCATTTAAAGGAATTACCTCAAAATAAAAAAAAATTGTGGGCATGATAATTTTCAGACATATTAAATTTGACTTTTCTTCTTTAATATCTTGATCAAAAGTTTCTATCATAAGGAGATTTTTTTTTTTGGTCAGGCTTCTATAGTCTTCCCCTGTTCTTGGTTTGACTCACCTCATTTAATTTCAACTCAAATATAAACTTCTAAAATCAATTAATGTCTCTTTACATAGATTCATAAATGCATGTATTCATATATGTACTATATATGTATATAACATACATTCATTTGTACTTGCACATAGATATGCTATCATGCTGTTTCTTCAAAAAAGGATTGCATTCTGTATGTTTCTTGCTCACTTAACTGTTTGTTGGTTTCCCTTTTTGAAAGCAAACTCCATTGAGAGAAAGAATTGTAATTTTTGTTTATTTGTTTGCTTTGATTATATCAGGTGACTATCATGGTCTTTGGCACACATTTGGTACTCAGTAAATGATGTTAATTGAATGATATTTTTTCCTTACAATTAGATCAGATTGTGAAGTAAAAATTAGACTTTCTCTTATTACTCCCACAACTTTCCAATGTAATTTGTCTTTTCAATACAATAATCAAGACTTTTAAAAAGAAACTCTACAGAATTTCTACACAAGTTGAAAAAAAAAGGACTAAGGAAATATATGTTGAATCATAAAGAGATCTTCCTACTAAATCATTATTTAATTATAACTGTATTATTTAGAAACAATTACTTCCTAAGCATTAACACTGTATGTACCATATCACAGAGAAAATGTTTATTACACAAGTAATAATAATTATATACCATGTAGCCATATTAAAACAGTGTTCTGTAGACTAGAATTGTGTGCAATAGGCCTTCAGAGATGCTGTCATTGAACTGAGATGTTTAAATGAGTCAGGAGATTTGGATGAAAATTGTTTCCAGCTTGTTGGTAGAGAACAGTAATAAATGACTGTTTTTCCAGAAAATATTTAATTTCCTCATAAAACTGAGTTAAATATTTATAATTATGTGTATCTGATAGTATAAAATGAAATAAGCCTCATAGTGTATAGAAAACTGAATTTGACAACATATTAATGAACAAATGAATGATGAGTTTAAAAAAATAACTATCAGGAAAGTAGAAAATGATTCTCAATAATCTTTCTAAACATGGCGTTTTTGTAGTAAAATAAAATGTTATCTTCATATATAAAAGAAAATACCCCAAACCCAGAACTCAAAGAATTTAACTACATACTAGTTTTAATAGTTCAAGTTTTTGTTTTAGAAATTATTTTTATTTGCTCATCTAAATTTATTAAACATTAATTTTGTAAATGAAAGGAAGTGATTATTGTAGGCAATTTGATTGATTAGTAGAAGCAAATTTCATATATCTTTTCACTAAAATTGCTTTCACACTCTTACAACGCTGGTCTGTGGGAACTTTCTGACATGAAATATTGAAAAAAAGTCTTTGAAAATAGCCTTTGAAAATCCAGATGGAATTAAAGAACCAATCTTGATACACAAGGGTAATTTAAATCAATAAAAATTAGAAAAATGTGGACTAATAAAGAAGATCAATAACATAAAATATTTAAATAACCTTTAATATAGAAACTTAAGGAAAAATTCACAAAACATAAAATTAATTATCTTGGTATAAAATTCAGCTGTATCAACTAAAACCCTGAAAAAGGTATCAGCAAAAATAGATTAATGAATGACTGGGGTAGTTCTTACAAATTTCAAAATTTAAAGATATTGGTTGCTTACTTATGTCTTTCAAATAATTTTTAATAAGATATTATTTATTTATTTATTTATTTTATTATTATTATTATTTATTTTTTAATTTTTTTTGGCGGAACTGGGGATTGAACTCAGGACTTTATGCTTGTCAGGCAAGTGCTTATTCTACTGAGCTATCTCCCCAGCCCCACTGTTATTTTAAATCACAGACTCTTACACATGATACACTATTTAACAATAATTAACACTCCAATATTTAAATGTTTTCACAAAACTTTTCCTTCCCACTTGCAGCTGGATAACTTTATTAATCAGCTTTGTCAGTGAAGCAGAATTGGTAGTATGTAGTTTTCATGAACATTTGTGAGGTGATTCATTTGGCTTGTTGGCTTAAGTGAGTACACAGTCTGGAAAATTCCAAGTATACCCTCTACAAGCAAGAAACTCAAGGAAGTTATTGGAATAATTCTTTCTCAGTCTGAATGTTGGAAAACCTAGAAGCTGATGCTCTGAGACCATAGATGAAGATCTGAAAAGCAGGGAAGATTCTTGGGTTAGCCCTAGAATCTGAAGACATAAGGACCAGGAGCTGTGATGCCCAAGAGAAGAGCCATGAATGGTCCACCTAAAAAAGTGAGAGTGAACTCCCTGTCCCTCTCTCTGACTTTTCACTGTTTTGGCCACCTCACTGAAGACTGTGAGGTGCTTTCTCACGTTTGTCCTTCTCTAAGTCTGCTTATTCACGTTTGAGTCCTTTGTGGAGTCAGTCTCAGACAGACATGCCCAGAATATTTTTTTTTTAAATCCAGCTATCTACATGTACTTGAACTTAGCCATATTTATATATATAAAATTAATAATCAAAGTCTCCCCATATCTTTCATTGTATATTCTCTCAGGGGTTTTCCCACAAAACAATTAAAATATTCATTAGATTTTTGCTGTGTGCTACCTCACTTCTTTAGAGACCATGAGAAAATAATTTTAAATACAAGCCACCTGGTTTTCATTTGTAAAATATGAATTTTGCAGGTTTCAAAACCATTCTAACTAAAATTGATGTATAAGAATAAAAAATCTTATAGTACAAAATGTTTCCAAGTATATAGAAAAACATGGATCACAAAAGAATTCATGTCTTTAAAATTTTATTATTAATGTGCAAACGCCAATGAAATGTACCTGCACATGGCAGCACCTGGGAGGGTGAGGAGAAAATACATCTAATTTCAAGACCACCTGGGGCACATCGTGCACTTAAGACCTCCCCTACCGGATTCCATAGGGTCACCCTTGTTCAAAATCAAAGCAAAACAAACACAAAGTGAACATGAAGAAAACACCAGTAAAATATAAGGCCTTTTGGGAAGACTAGAGTTAATAACACGTGATAGTCTCAAAAATAGAAGTACTCAGAAAAACATGTCAGATTTTATACAGAGAATTCTAGGAAGAAGAGAAAGTCAGTAGCTGCAGGAATCTGGCTTCCTATTTGACCGACAGCACTGGCAAAGTGAGTCTTGTTTAACTGTTTTGGAATCCAGAACTCTTATTAAAGGATTGCAAAGCTCTAAGGAAAAGTTTGGCTAGTAAATTGGTTAATATTAATGTGTTCGAATTTAGTGTTTACCACAGGAACAGCTACCCATCCCCTTTAGCCCAATGGGAAGCAGCTCTGAACACGTTCTGGAAGCAGGCTGTGCAACACATGCCTAAGTGGAGGAAAATGTCACTATCCTTCAAAACATCAAATACCTGTGTTCAGGTCACTCTTTCTTACGACAAATGTGCAAATAGTGAATGGGCATTGTTGTTTTATTTCTCCCCTTTGGTAATCCCCTCCTCCATCTAAAGTGATAACTAGGGTGCATACTGAGCAAACTCTTCCCTACCCTTTGCTCTTCTCTGTTTGTTCCTGTTGACCTAGACATTAACAACCGGGACATCCAAAACAACTGCATGTACAGCAAAAATACGAAAGCGACACCAGATATTATGGGTTGAATATATATATATATATATATATATATATATATATATATATAATTGTTTTGAAGACTTGGCTGCTGATGAGCTTTTGGAAGTTACTGGATCACAATGATAAAAGTATCAATAGATTAATCAACTGATTGAGTCAGAATTTAATGACGTTATTCAGAAGTGATCGGGAAAAATAGGGGGTCTAGTTCAAGGGAAAACATCGTAGGACACACCTGGGGACTCCTGAGACTCATTTGCTCTGGCTCCTTCTCTCGCTTCCTTTGCCTCCTGGCTTACAGAGTAGCTCTAGTCCATGGTGCTTTATGATATTTGTCTTCCTTCAGCCCAATAACAATCGAACAGCTGACCATGGGCAAAACCTCTGGAACCAAGAGTCAAGAAAAATATCCTCCTTTAAGTTGTTTTTCTCACATGTTTTGTTCTCAATGACAGAAAATTGACTAACACAGTGCTGTGGCTCACAAGGCTCTTGGGCTTCCCAGGGTGAGGACCATGAAGGGCAGTGAGAAGATAAAGAAATGAAGAGGTGACACAGAAAGATGGGAACAGGTGGAGCTCTATCTCTCCAGATGTGAGAGAAGAAAAGGCCAGGCAGATAGCTCAGTAGTATAAGCACCTGCCTGAAAAGTGGAAGGTCCTGACTTCAATCCCTGGTACTGCAAAAATGAATAAAATAAATAAATAAACTGCTCACCCAAGGGAGCATGTCTATTTATAGATTTGGCAGGTTGGTGTCAAGTGACACCCCGTGCCTCCAAACCCCTTGTGCAGATTGCCTTGGGCACCTGGCACTCTCTGGCCTGGAGCAGCTTGTCCTCATGGGCCTGCTCAGGTGCTCTTTGTTCTTGGGCCAGCCTTGTTCCAGCCCTGCAGTTGGGATCATTCTCCAGCTTCAGCCAGTCACAAAAACATACCAGGGTAAGTGTAAGATCAGAAAAAAATAAAAAAAATCAGGAAAAATCTTACGTTTATTGCTTGTGTTAATCCTTAGCATAGACAGTTTCTACAAAACTTTTAAAAATCTGTAAACAAAAATAAGAACAACTCTTAGAGATGAGAAGGAATCCAGGAGCTAGGGATGTAGCTTGGTCACAGCAGCGGCCTGTCAAGTACAAGATCATGAATTCAATTCCTAGTTCCAATAAAAGAAGGACTCTCATTTCTACTTTAAAATACATTACATTCCCATTAAATTCCAGAATCTTATTGGTAGTAACTGTGACAGAAAGAGAGACAGAGTAAGAGCCAGGGTGAGAAAGACAGAGACAGAGAGACAAATAGAGACACAGAGAGACCAGAGAGACCAGAGAAGAGATAGAGATCGAGAAAGAGATAGAGAACAAAAATCAAAGTATAATTCATTCAAAGAAAAATGTCAATTAAAACTGTCTCTAAAATAGACCTAATGGGGCCGGGGAGACATCTGAGGGGCCTAAAATCCTTCCTGACAAGTACAAGGTCCCGAGTTCAATCCCTGGTACCAAATACATATATACGAAGATATTCTAGACAAGATGAATTCAACTGTCATAAAAATTCCAAATTCCTAAAGTAAGAAGGATAGAAAACCAATAAAATGATGTAGAGAGAAAATGATAGCATCAGTGAGACATAAAACACCCCTTCCAGAGGAAAAAAGGGAATTCTAGAGCTGAACATATAATAAATGACATAAGATTACTTGAGGGATTCAAAGTTACAGAGAAAGAATCAGTGAATTTGGAAACAATGGATTTAGCAAATCAAAGAACAAACAGAACAAGACAGAAAATACACTGAAGGGAGCCTAAGGGACCTCTTGGGCCTAAGAGCCCACAACCTCAGTATTGTAAGAGGGGCAGAAGAATCTGATAGAAAGGCAAAGAAGTCATTTGAATGAATAATGGCTAAAAGTGTCTTTGATAAATGGTTTTGATATAAGTATTCAAGAAGTTTGCTGAACATAAAGCAAAAATAACTCAAGAACACCCACAAAAGAAAACAATAATCAAACTTTTAAAAATGAAAGAAAGAATTATGAAAAAATAAGAGAATTTTTCATGTCAATGATTCTTAATTAGATTATTGGCAGTCTTCCCTTTCTAATATTTGAAGCTAGAAGTAATTGGCCAATATATTCAAAGTATTAAAACAAAGCAGAAGAATGTCAATCTAGAATGACATAGCTGACAGAAATATCTTTCAAAAGAAGTTGCATCATTTCAAAAAATAAAAGAAGGTGGACGAATGGACCAGCCTTTCAGGGAATGAATATATATATATATATATGGAGTCCTAAAGGGTGAGTGGAAGGACACTGGACAATAACTTATCTCCATAGGAAGTATGTTAGAGCTCAATTACGATAAATATATGGATAATTCTACCAGCTTGTTTTCTTGTAACAATACAAGGACTCTAAAGTTTTGGGTGTTTTTAATTATGTAAGATTAACAGTTTTTATAAAAGATATTGATATTGTCAGGTGCTTTCTCTGTATTTATTTACTTGACATTATAGTCATATAAAGATATTATAGGAAAACAATAGACCAATATTTATGAATACGGATGCATGAAATCTTCAACAGAATACCATAAAAAAGAATTCAGCAGTGCAGTTAATGTGTATACGCCATGACCCAATGTTATTTAATTCCTGGAGTGCTAGAGCAGTTCAATGTATGAAAATCAGAAAATACAAATTACCACATTAATGGAATGATCAAAATTACCAAAATAAAAGAATTTAGATTAATATAGAGAAATTTTCTGTCAAAATCAACTCCCTTTCTTTTCAATCAGAAAATGAATTAGTGTATTATAGACAAAATCTTCAACATCATAAAGCCAAGTCATATGGAAAATCCACAGTAGCAATCAATTCATAGTAAAAACTGATGTTTTTCCTCTAATCAGGGATAAGAATGCACCATTTTCATTGTATGTTTTCTAACACAATCCTTCTGGCCAAAGGAATAAAGCAAGTAAAAGAAAAGATTCATTAAAATTGGAAAAGAAAGAAGTTATCTCTGTAAATATGTAATACAATTTAATGTAAAAAGTCTAAATATTTCATAAAATACTATTAAAATTAATAAATTAAGCAGTGTAGTATGATCCTGAAGTAAGAAACAAATCATTTTAATTTTTTAAATCACAGTGAAGAATGAAACATTTGAAAAATATTTATTATTCTGATGACAACAAGGAAAAGAACATCATGGTTGTAAGTTAAAAACAAAGAGTTGAAAGACATGTACAATGAACGCTATAAATAGTAATGAGAAAATCTGAAGGAGACAAAAATTAGTGGTGTAAGCACCTTCCTGGCAAATGCAAGGTCCTGAGTTCAATCCCTGGTACCGCCAAAAGAAAAAAAAAAATTAAATGAAATATATACCAAAATTATATATATATAGGAAAATAATGCTGCTCAAACTACCTGAAAATTCATTGTAATATTTATAAAAATACAAATGGTCTTCTCTTTTGAATTAAAAAAATAGTAAAATTCCTATAAAATACCAAGAGATTAGGTATAGTCAAAGAAATCTTGGAAAAGGAATAATAAAACTGAAATATATATATATAATTTCAGAATTTGTAATTAGTACAAATGTACTACAATCAAATAGCATGGCAATGACATATAAGCAGATATATAGACTAATTAAATAAAATATCCCAGAAATAAACCTTCGAATATAGTGTCAAATGATGTTTTACCAGCATAAAACTTTATTATGAAGAAAAGACAGTATTTTCAAATACTGATGTTGACAGAGCTGGAATTTCAGAGACAACACAATGAAGTTGCCCACTTACAGAAAATCATAATCAAAAATTAACTCCAGTAGAGCCAAAATTTTGTTAAATTTAAAACTCAAACATAAACCCCTTAGAAGAAATCATATGATTTGTAAAAAGATTTATTGGCTTTCACAATGACACAATCAACAAGGAAAAGTGCAAAATAGTTCAGCTCAATGACTTTTTTATTGCACATGAAAAAGTTTATCTACAGAGTACAAAGGCAACTGAAGGAAAGTAAGACGCTATTTTCAAATGAAATATCTGATGAATGACTTTATGTGCAGAAAATAGAAATTCCTAAATTTAATAATAAAATTGACAGATTATGATTCATACATGTGTAGAGGACTTGGGTGGATCTTTCTCCTGGAAATGTGCCCAATTGTCCAATAAGCACGTTGAACAGATAATTAACATCACATACTACTAGAAAAACTGCAATCAGAACCATGTAATATTACTTGACGTCCCTAAAATGGATGTTATATCAATAGAATACAAGTGTTGCTGAGTATGTAGAGATTTTTAAGCCTTCTTTACATTCACTATAATCTAAAAAGGCAAATTCATTTGATTAAAAAAATTAAAGAATTATCATATGATCTTTTCTTTTTACTGCTGTGTATATACCTAAAATAATTGAATGGATTTTGCTAGAAAAATTTACACATTAATTTTTAGCACAGCACTATTCACAACCCATTAAATGTGTAAGCAAACTGAGTGAATAGTCTATGATTTTTTTTTTTTTTACCATACCAGGGATTGAACTCAGGACCTTGCACTTGCCAGGCAAGCGCTTATTCTACTGAGCTATCTCCCCAGCCCTTATACGATGAAATATTATTGTCAATAAAATAGGAAGAAAATCTGACATGTTGTAAGATGAATAAAACTAGAACATTGTACCTAAAAAAAATAAATCAGTTACAAAGTACAGTTTCAATGGATATATGTTTATATGAATTATTTAGTGTATTGGTCAGGGTTTTACTTAGATGAACAGATATAATATAAGGAACAGATATTAACACAAGATTTACAATGTATAAGGAATTACAAGGTTGGCTTCCGACAGCCGCAGAGTCAGATGGAGGCGTCTGCACACTCCAAACTGAGGAGTTCAGTCCCAAGGTCTGAAGCTCACTGCTGTGCTCCGTGCAAGTCTCTCTTTGTCAGCTGATGGGTCTGCCAGGGAAGACTGAAGAGTCTGCGATGGAAGGTGGAGGATCCAAGCCGGAGGTGGAAGAGTCTGTGCTGCAAGCCAGGCGACGAAGTCCAAGCCTAATGCGAAGACTGAAGCTCCGACGAAGTGAAGAGCAACTACTTCCTCAGCGCCTTTATATGGTCTCTTTGTGCTGAGTCACTCTGGGGGCAGAACCAATTGTGTCCCAGGGCAGGACCCTCATCAGCCGGAAGTGCACGGGGAGTCATGCGACCAAGTTGACACAATGTATCAACCACTACATTTAGTATACTCAAAATCTTTAGGATGGTCCATGGATGTAGCTTACTGTCACACTGCCTGCCTAGCAAGCACAAGTACCTGAGTTTGATTCCCAGTACCTAAGGAAAAAAGTCATTAGGACATAAAAAGATAGTGGTTTCTAGGGCTTGAAGGAAACAAGAATGTGGAAGGTTAACAAGCACACAGATTCAAAAAGATGCAAAATATTATACTGATTAGTGAGGTGATGGTTATATAGTAACAATATATTTAATGCTATGAAATTATACACTTAGACATGACATTTTATGTAATTTACCACAAAAATTAAATGGTAGATGTTTTAAACTTGCAAGTGAAATTATGACTCAATTTATTAGTGATGAGGAAGAAACTTTTATAATTATTTCTAAGCATATTAATTAGAATTGACTGAAAAAGTATAGACAACTTGTCATAGAGATAAATAAAGAAAAAGAAAAATTCTTCCAAAAAATGGTAGGACAAATCAATTTTAAATATGTGAGATAATTATTAAAAATTATAAGATACTAGATATAGTGTACTGACCTCATTTTATTTTATTTTATTTTATTTTCTATTTTATGGGGTGTACTGGGTCTACAGGGTCTCAGTATGTAGATCAGACTCATAGTGAGTCCCTTGTTTCCAGCCTCTCAAGCGCTGGAATTACAGTGGTATGCCACCAAGCACAGTCTCTATTGCTGTCTCACCATACCCAGGGGTGCGGCTGGCATGGCAGGCCCAGGGATCTGATCCCCACTCCCTGCATCTGCCTAATCCTCTGAGCTATCTGGCCAGCCCTGAACTCGTTTTATATAGCTAACATATTAGCAGTATTCTTAAAAAATCAGACTCACATGTACATATGCTTTTACATATTAATATGTTAAAAATGCACATACCTAAATATGCCCATTGTGAAAACTTATCCATATACTGAATGATACACAACCACTGAACAAATGACTGAATGTAAGTAATTCTATTATTTAAAAATTAACATCAGACTTAAGAATGAAAAATAAAAAATAATGAGAAATAGTGGCAGAGACAAAAATGATTTATCTGCAGAAAAAATTATAAAGCATGACATTTTTGATAAAAATTCTTCTCTTAAGTTTAGAAGCATAATTTCTCCATTTTATTCAGAAAATTAACAGTCAAAATAGTCATCTAATAATTAGCCAAAAATATTTCAACATTTTTATTGGATTCTGAAACATAATATTTTGATTGAAGAAATGAGCATTAATAACTATGTAGAAAAAGAAAAAGGGCCTGGGAGTTAGCTCAGTAGAATAAATGCTTCCCTGGCAAACACAAGGGCTTGAGTGCAATAACTGGTTCCACACAAAAGAATTTAAAAAATTATGCCAGACATTTTAGCCACAATAATAGCATTGGAGTAAGAAAAGAG
>NW_004524748.1:4359480-4360985 GCF_000260255.1 Octodon degus
TAAATTATGGTAGTATATAGTATTTTACAATAAAATGCTCACACAATAGATTTACTAAATTTTCATATATCTATATCTATATCTATATATCTATATCTATATATAGATATAGATATATCTCTCTATATATAGATCTACTCACCAAAAGACAGCACTGAAAATATATATAACCTCAAAAAATACCACTTTAGGAGAAGTTAGCTGAAGACCTGGTGGCCCTGGGATCCTAGGGAGCTGTAAACCATTGGCCTCAGCATGGAGGTGGAGCAGTCCTTTTGGCACCCAGTTCCACCATCTAAGAACTTAGGAGGATGTTGGGCAGCTGTTGGATCCTGGTGAGTTTGGCCAAAGTCCACCACCTGCCCAGAAGTTCTGTTGAGTGACAGCCAGTCTCCCCCACCAGTAGTGAGAGCCTTGGTCAGTCCTAGTCTACCCACCCCCACTGTAGTAGGAACTTTAACGACCCATGCCCAATCACTCTCCAGCCACTGCTGAGCCAGATGATCATTGGGAGCTTCAAAGATGCAAAAACATAGGAGCAAAACACAATCTCAATCCCCAGCCCAGCAAGAATAGGTCCAAGAAAAAGGACATAGAGAATGTGGAGGTAACCCACATGACATTTCTGAAATGATAGCACTTGAGGGAGAGAAGCAAGCCCATCAGGCTTTAGAAGAAATAAGATAAAAAACAATCTCTCAGGTCAAAAAAGAAATGACAACAACTATGAAAGAATTGTTCAGGACAGCTAAAGAAGACATAGATTGAAAAAGAGAGGAAAATAGAAAAATGAGGGAAACATTTAATGAGCAACATAGGAAAGAATTAGAATTTGTGAAACAGATTCAAACAGATATCCAGGAAACAAAGAATTTCACTTAAAATTGGAAAAACTGCTTGAATGAAACTAAAGATAAAATTTCAGACCTTGAAGATAGTATTGTTGCTAGTAAACATGAAAGGAAAGATCTCTTAAAAATAACAAGGAGCCAGGAAATAACAATTCAAAGAATAAATTAATCAAAGAGTTTGTTCTTTGAAAGATTAAATAAAACTGATAAATCTCTAATCATGTTTATGAAAAAAGGAAGGAAAAGTCTCAAATTCACAAAATAAAGAATGAAAAAGGTCAAATCACTATAGACCAGAAGGTCATCAGTACCTACTTCCAAAATATTTACTCTCACAAGTAGGAAAACACAGAGTAAATGGACAGTTTGCTAGATACATGTGAAATGCCACATCTGGGTTAAGATGATATACAAATTCTGAATAACTGAACAACGGGAACCAAATTTGAAAATGAAAAAAAAAAAAAGAAAGAAAGAAATCAAGGCCCACATCCTGATGGATTCACTGCTGAATTCTACAAGAAATTCAAAGATATAATGCTAACATTTTTCAAACCCTTCAATGAAAGTGAAAGGGAAGCAATTTTCCCAATCTCTCTCTCTCTCTCTCTCTCTCTCTCTCTCTCTCTCTCTCTCTTTGAACCAGGGATTGAA
>NW_004524748.1:4361419-4363736 GCF_000260255.1 Octodon degus
AATAATAATAATAATAGTAATAATAATAATAAAGATTACACAACACAACCAAGTGGGATTCATCTGACCAATGCAGGGATGATTCAATATATACAGATCTATGAATGTAATACATCACATCAACTGAACCAAAAAGAAAAGCCACATGATCATGTCAATAGAAGCTTTTAACAAAGTCCAACACTCATTCATCATAAACCTTTACAGAATATCTGAATAGATAGTCTGTATCTGAACCTGATAAAAGCCGTCTATGACAAATGAACAGCCAACATCATACTAAATGGAGAAGAACTGAAAGCATTTTAAAATCGGTAGCAAGACAGGCATGCCCATTGTCTCAACTCCTACTCAATATAGTTCTAAAAGCATTATTCAGAACAATTAGATAAGAGAGAGAAGTAAAAGAAACAAGATGTGCAAAAGAAGAAGTTATTTTTATTTGCACTTGACATGATACTCTACGAGAAGACTCCAAAAACTCCACCAAGAGAGTTGTAGATTTAATCACCAAATATAGTAATGTCTCAAGATACAAAATCAACACTCAAATATCATTAGCATTTTTATACGAAAACACTGAGAGTGGAACTAAGGAAACCATACCTTTCCACATATGATCCAAAAGATGAAATACTTAGGAATCACAAAGTAAGTCAAAGATTTATGTAGTGAAATTGCAGTACTCTGAGAAAAGAGATCTAAGATTTCAGAAAAATGGAATGATATTCCTTATTCTTTAGAAAGGAAAAACCAATATTGTGGAAATGGACATACTCCCAAACTTGTCATACAGATGAAATGCAATCCAAGTCAAAATTCCAACAGTGTATCTCACAGAACTAGGGAAAATATTACTAAAATTCATCAGCAATAGAAGAGACCCAGATAGTCAAAGCAATCAAAGGAAAACCAGGAGGCATTACAATTTCAGACCTGAAATTATAGTATAACAATATACACAAAGTTAAAATCAGCATGACAGTGGTGTAAACACAGACCTGAGGATTTAATGAACAGATTAGAAGATACCAATACAACTACAAACACACTCAGCCACTTTATTTTTAACAAAGATGCCAAAATTTTTCACTGGAAGAAACACACCCTCTCTAATAAATGGTGTTGGAAGGACCCATGTCTACCACAGTGCACTAAACATCAAGATGTATTAAGGTTTAAACATTAAAACATAAACACTTGAAATACTTCAAAGAATCAACAACTGGGAACTCATCTTTCTGAAAACTTTCTTCAGGTCAAATGAAATCACCAGCAGAGTAAAAAGAAAGCTAATAAATTGGGGAAAAAATTATATCCCACTGCTATTCTGACAAAGGCCTTCTATCTAGATCACATAAAGGATTTTTAAAACTCTGGCCCCCAAAATTCAAAGACCCAATTAATAAGTGGGCATCTGAGATGAATACACACTACTCAGTGGAAGAAATGCAAAAGGCCAATGAATACATAAAAAAAAGTGGAGAGGATTAGGTGACAGAGGGCCAGGCCAGTTCTCTGAGGAGGACAGGTGAAGTCCAGTGAGATGGGTCTCATATGTGTCATATGCCAAAGCAGATGTAACTACTGTGTATCATATACACATATATGAATCAAATTAGGGGCCTGTTTCATTTTGAAATCATCATATACTCTCCATACGAGTTCTCTGTCCATAGAATAGCTGGCAATTTCCCTCCATTCTGTGCATAGTTTCTTCACTCTGTTAGTTATTTCCTTTGCTGAGAAAAAGCTCTTTAATCTGATGTACTTTCATCTGTTGAGTCACTATATTATTCCTTAAACCTCTGGAGCTCTTTCATATCCGGAAATGCTTACCTATGAATATGTGTTCTAGAGCTGCACCTCATCTATTTTACAGTAGTGTGTCTGTCTTCACATTTAAATCCTTGAACCATTTGATTTTAGACCTACCAAAATAAAAAGCTTAATGAAAATTCTTCTCACAAGAAGTACTAATGGCCAGTAAGTGTATGAAAAAGTGTTCATCATAATGGTCATCAGAGAAATGCTGATTAAAACTGCATCAAGAATAGGTCTTGTCTCAGAAAGAATGGCTAGGATTTAAAAATATCTAGTGATAACTAATCATGGTAAGGATGTGGGGGAAAAAGTATTCTTCTACTTTGTTGATAGAGATGTAGATGAGTAAAAAGCACTAAGGCAATCAGTGCAAAGTTCCTCAGAAATTTACAATGGAAATTCCTCGCAAATGGAAATTTCATTTGACACGGATAATCGTCATTCTAGGTATTTTATTAAATGTGTTAAAATCATCATATTACGGGGATACATG
>NW_004524748.1:4364491-4390572 GCF_000260255.1 Octodon degus
TACTAGTTTGTCATACTTCATTGAAAAAGGAAGTTTTGTGTTATTATGTCTCTTATGAAGGAAATTATGTGTTTATGAGAGTTTTATAGAGTAACTATTTTGAATATAATGATATACAGTATATTAATTATTGGTATAGCCTTATTTTGGTATGAATTTTTGTGTTTTTTTTCAAAATTTTATGAATTTTTTTACAGGCAAAAACATTCCAAATATGTGCAAAAATATATAACTACATATCTAAAACACTTAAAGAAATAAATTGAAAGATTAACTTCCAGATTTACTGAAAGTATCAAAAGAAAACAAAAATATCTTTTACATCTTCCAATCCTTAAAATCTTTTAAAATTTTAAAGGGAGAAAAGCACTAATTGAAGGCTTATCACATAAAACAAAGTTCACTGCAAAATGCAGACTTCTAAGGAGAATCAACAGATGTCAAAAGGCAGATATTAAAAAGATAATGAGAAGGTTATGGACAACTATCTAGTAAGGTCCCAGAATTATACAACTATTTATATAGTTATTGCAGCGAACATTCTGAATTAATTGGTTACTTTGCTTTGTATATTATCTATTTCAGTATTAACAATCTTATGCAAATACTGTTTTTTATAAAATGAGTAAATGCTTGATTTGTGAAACTGTGTTCCCTTATAATAATCTGCCTTGCAAGAAATACTGAACATTTAGCTTAAAGCATATCTCTGTCCATAAAAATATATGTCTGTAAAATAGTTTCTACTTTCACCAAATGTTCCTGCTAGCTAAATGTCACAGCAATATGCTAAAGGTGTTATTCATTAGCAATCACTTTATGCCAGTCCACCTACCTGTATTTTTATACCTTTTTGAAGTTCTGACTTAATATCTACTGTAAAATTATAAAGACCAGAAGATAGTTAACCAGTAGAAAGAACCTCAATCAGGAAATAGACTTAAAATGAACACAGATATTATTCTTAAGCAAGTAAAGAGTAAAAGGAATATAATCTATGGAAATAGGTCTAAAGTATAATTTCTTTTATTTTCTCAGTCAAGAGAGAATGAAGTAGTGTGCATTATATTATAAATCATAAAAGACAAAAATTGCCTTAGACAATCCATACAAAGCACAATAAATTGTTTTATATATTTTTCTTTCCAATTGTGTATGTTTCATAGTTTCTTCCATTTTTTCTGTTCTTTTTCTTTTTTGGAGGAACTGGGGATTGAACTCAAGCCCTTGTGCTTGCCAGGGAAGCACTCATTTTACTGAGCCATCTCTCCAACCCCTCATTTTTTCTGTTCTTCTACCTCAAATTCTAGATAGAATTTTGTGAAAGGAGATATATCCTGCATCTTAGAATCATTCCCCAAGTAGAATAATTGAATTGCTTGAAATGAAATTAGATATAATGGCATGTGAATTTCACAAAATACTTAGATGTTTATCTTTTGCAAACCGTAGTGATTTTGCCAGGATTTACTCATAAGATCCATCAGTTTTCCTCAACTGACTTTACTACCGCTCATTAAATTTTCCTCTGAAAAAGCTTTAGAGCATATAGTGCATCATGCCTGTAATCCCAGAGCTGTGGGAACTGAGGCAGGTGGACTGAAAGTTTGATAAGCAACTAAGTGATTTAGGAAGATCCTGTCTCAAAATCAAACCTACAACAAAGGCAGAAAACGTAGCTCAGTGGGAATGTCCTGAGTTCAAGCTTAACAACCACAAAAAAGATAATAAAAATAAACAAATTTTAGATTATAACTAATTAAAAATATGTCATATGGGACAGAGGAGATAGCTTAGCAGTCTAAGCTCCTGCCTGACAAACAAAGGACTCAGTTCCATCCCAGGTTCCTCATGTCACACTGGGTGCACTGAGCTGGCCACTGAAACTGGGCGTGGTGACAAACACCTGTATTCCCAGCACTGGGGAGGCTGAAAGAGGAGAATCACTATGAGTCTGATCTGTGTAGTGAGATCCTGCACCAAAAACTTCAATAAATAAAAAATATTTTATCTTTTTAAAAGTCACATGACATGTGACTTTTATAAAATATACAATGCATAAGAAATTACATTTTCTCTCTAATAAAACTAATGCAATTTGGTCGTATTTCATATTGAATAATAATTTATAGTGTGGTGCTTGGAAAAAGCTTGGAAAAATGTTAAACATAACTTGCTAGCAAACAATAATGTTAATACCATTTATTTATTTATTTATTTATTACGTTATTATTTTGGAGGGTACAGGAATTGAATTCAGGACTTGGTGTTTGCCAGGCAGGTACTGCACTGCTGAGCCATATTTCTGGCTCCTAAAATTATTTTTAATTCACACATGTTTGTGATACAGAATGATTATATTCTTCATTGGGAAGTGTATATACAAATAATGCTATCCATTGCTTTTTCTTACGTTTGCCCTCGGGTCCTTTTTGGCAAGATCCTCTCCCCATGGATAAAAGATCTACTACAGTATTTTATGTAACCTATCTATTATTTTGCTTTTTATTTACACATTGAGTATCTCACATTAAGGAAAACCATGTGATATTGAATCTTAACTGCTAGATCCATTTCACTTGCAATTATTGTCCCGACGTTCATCCATTTGCTGAAATGACTCAAATCCATTCTTCTTTATGACTAATAGTGCTCTGCTTTGCACATATGCCACATTTTCTTTATCCGTTCATCAGTTAAGCAGCATGTATTCTAATTCCGAGATTTGCATAGTTATTGTGAGTTATTCTGCTACGAACATGGATGTGCTTGTATTACTGTAGTGTTGACACTTTTACCACATGAAAATCACTGTGGAGATTCCTTGAACAACTAAAAATAGAGCTTCTGCTGGACTCAGCTATCCCATTACTAGATATCTCCTAGAAAGAGGCAAAGACAAAAATAACTTTTGGAACAAAAAACAACATAATTGACAGAATTATGTTTGGAGTTACTCTTCCACACAGAATATAGGAAATGGTGGTAGGATCAGCCATATCCAACATGAATTTTATTTCCCATAGAAATCTTTAAATATCTGACATTTATGCCACAGATAATACCCAAATTTGGTATATCAAATATTAATACCTAGCTGTAAATCATCTTTTCAGTTGCTTTCTAAACACATTTTTCTCCTACAAGCAGAGGGATGTGATAAGCTTCAATTCTTTGTCTTTTTTAATTCATGCATAAGAGAAAATTTACACACAGTTTAAATTTACATATTTTCTCCAACAGAGAGGCTAGAAATATTTTTAGGTGGGAAGTAGCACTTTAGGATGCATCTTAGGATTAAAGTGAATTCTACAAAATCTCTTTACTACAGAGCCATTTCAGGAATTCTTCCTTAGATATTTTAAGAATGCAAGATAATCACACAATAGGCAATATTTCAAATCTGGATGAAACGTAACTTTGCTTATTCCTTTTTTATAAAGACACATAGATGCCCAACACATCCTAGAACTTCTTTATATGCACTTCCTCTTTTCAAATATGAAAGGGCAAAAGAAACTTGTAATTGGAATAACATTTTTCCTAACTCTATTTAGTGAAACTTGATATTCAACTTCAAGTCATTAAGGCCTACCTACTTATTTTAAAAGTTTTTGTCTTCTTAACAACCCTGTTTCAGCTCTGATATTAGATGTGAATTGTGTTATGAATGTCTAAACTATCTCTACTTGTTCATCAATTGTATTTACCCGTAAAGGTGGTGCGGAATTCTTCCGCAAACCACTTACCTGGAAGTGTGAAGCTTTTTTTTTTTTTTTTTGCAAAACCAGGGATCAAACTCAAGACCTTGCCAAAGCTTTATACTTGGAAAGAAGAAAGGCCCAGACAGTAATAATGATTGTCTGAATCCTAAAGACTAATTTTACACAGAGAAAGAAAATGCAAATTTCAACAATTCATTCATTTTTACTTTGTCTATATACAATGATTAAAAAAATGAACTCTAAGAGAGGTGCTTCATCAAAATGCTAAATTTTAAGATCTGAGCACAAGATTTGTTCATTTTTAAACATATACCCTGCCTGAGACCATGCCTCACTTTACGCCAGCTAAGAGCCATGACTTCTCACAGGGAATCTACAGTGTGGTGAGGGAGATAGTGAGAGCTCAGCATGCCCAAGAGGCAGGGGCTCAGAGGGTTTTGCTCAGGAACTCAACATCAAGGAGAGACAGGCATGACAGCCCCAAACAGAAGTAGCAGCTGCGGTCAGAAGAGGTCATTTTGAAAACTTGTGCTCCATGTGAGATTAGCTGAGGAATTCAAGATATCTAGGTGGAAAGAACAGGCATCAGAAGAAAGAGAGATGCTCTCCCTAGGTCGGTGAGAAATAGGCCAGAGCAGTGTAATGCTCGACATTAATGGTGCCCCATAGGCGGCGAGCCTGTGGGAACTCCACTTACAACATTGATATTACTCTTAATCTGTTGTGAAGGAAATGTGCATAACACATGGACACTTTCATATCCCTTGAGAACTACACACACACACACACACATATACTTTTATTTCTATTTTATTTGTAAGAGTATATATGTATATGTATACATATATATAAAGGAGAATCAAATGTAATAAAATCATTAAAAACTTTAGAAATGATACAGAATTTCTCCAAACAAGCTGAAAGGAATTCAACAATGGTTTTAACTGCATATTGTTGTCTTCAAATTTGTTGTTCAGATTACTAGATATAAGGGCACAAATTGTTCAAAAATTTAAAAAAGAAAAAAATTAAAGTATTAACTCTTCCTTTCAATAGACCAGTAGAAACCAGCAGTACAATTATCCAGGCTACCTTGAGTTTGTATTTTTCCTTTCTTTCCTCCTTTCTTTTCTCCTCTCCCTCATCCCAGTTTTTCCTTTCCTTTGAGCAGTTTGTTTCCCTTTCAAAATATCCACTGTAACTTTTGGGTTTTATTTGCTGTTTGAGGTTCTTACAGTAGGGAGACAACAGATATTTTACACAAGTGGGTCTGATTAATTTCACTTATGACTATGGTCTCTAGTGGCATTCATTTACGTATAAGTGCCTCGAACCTACCATTTTTTTTTTTATAGCCGATGCATTGTATGCATACCTAATATGATTGGGAAGTCACACATTTTTATTTTATTAGGTCAACAGACTAAACAGTGTGACTGCCATGACCTTGTATAATCTCCACCTTCAATTTCTCCAATTCAGTCAACAGCACAGTCTTTACATTGAGAACTGTAATCTTTACACTGTACTCTTGTACTCATTTCCCATACCGAAATCAGTTTCACGTTAGTTTTACCCATGTCAACACTCTCTTAGAGATATAACCCTACTCCACAGGTAACAGGCATAGTACATCCAAGCGTTATGCTCAATCTATTCTGGAGTTTCATGAGGTAATTTATGTATTTAAAAGTTCCAGAAAAAATTTCATAGTATATCAGCAAGTTTATCTTTGTTAATAACATTTATTTTTTATCTTTAAAGAGTAAAATTAGAATTGAAGCAGAAAAAAATTACAAGTGATACAGATTTTCACTTAACAAAGTAATATGAATTTCATATTATTTGTTGTAATACATAGTGTTGTCTTCCAACCAGTTATTCATACTACCAGATATATGCATATAAAATTGGTAAAAAAGAAAAAAAATAAGAGAAAAAGTGCAAACCAACTGAAAAAAGGAGATTAAAAGACTCAAATTTATCCAGTTTGTTAATAAAAATGTTGAAAAATAAAATGTTTTTATTTTTTATCAATAATTTTATTGAGAAACAAATAGCAATGTTGTTTTCATATGAAGTCTTCACTAGGAACTAACTTTTTTTTCCCATAATTTTATCGAGAAACAAATAGCAATGTTGTTTTAAATGAAATCCTTACTAGGAAGTAACTAACGTTTTTTTTCGGAACCGTGGATTGAACTCAGGCCCTTGTGCTTGTCAGGCAAGCACTTATTCTATAATTGATGGTCAATAAACAAATAAGCTATGAACTTTGAGCTATTTCCTCAGATCAATTTTAGAGTAACTTAGATGTTCACAGCTAATATGTTGTTTTTTTTTTTTTTCTGTCTCAGGAATTTCAGTCAGTATATATAATTCTTATTCTGAAAAGAATGGCAGACAGAAAAATGGGCTAAAAAAATGTCTACATTTCAGGTTTTGAAACCTGATTATGTTTCCTTTAATGGCAAGAGCAACTTTATTAAGGTGATTTTAAACATAGACCCTTAGATGAAGGATACTATCCTGAATTATCAGGGTGGGATGAACAGTTATAGACAAGTGTTCTTAACAGAGAAGGAGAACGGCAGCATAAATAGAAGAAGGTTGTAAATTCATTAGAAAAAGACAAGGACAACTGAAAAGAACTGATGATTTTGAAAATTAAGAAAGGACCAAAGAATTGTGGAAGCTCCTGAAAACTGGAAACTTTAAGGAAACATCTTCCTCTAAGCCTCTGGATAAGAAAGCAATCCTGCCTAATATCATCAATCCAGCCAGTGAGACACTGAATTTCTGACCTGTAAAATTTGTCTGAGAATAGATTTCATTTTTATGTATTTGGTACAGAGTCTGCAGGATCTACAGGTTGTCACTACATAAATTGCATTTGTAGTGATCCTCCTGTTTTCAGCCTCTCAATTACTGGGATTACATACACATGTCACCAAGCCCAGTCTCGATTGCTGTCTCAGTGTGCCGCAGGGGCAAGGCCAAGTTTTTTTTTTAAGACAGTAAATTTGCATCATGTTGTTACAGCAGCAATAAAATCCTAATGCAATATAGCAGATTAAATAATTTTAATGAATATATTTTTAATTAGCACACTGTAGATCATAGACTAAATATCAGGTTAAAATACTCCATTTCATTCTTTATGAATGTCATCACTGCTACACTTATTGTAGGGAAATATTTGGGAAATGTTCCTAAGCACAAAGGTTTGCAATGACTTTATTTTCATGTGATTACCACTTCATGTTAATGTGAAGAAAAATATATGATTTTTGTCACAAACTCCAATAATATCAGATGATATTTTCTGGGATGAATTTTATTTTACCTTCCAGTCCATTTATTGCATTTATTTAGAAAATGTTTTCAGTATCAGCCTACTCTTCTTGCTATAACAAATCTATTCTGTAAAATATAAAACATAGCTGATTGAGTAAAAACTAATATAGTATGCTGTTAGATTATAATTAAAATCTATTGTCCTTGAAGGGAGATTATGCTCTTCATAGGCAATGCACATGAAGCTCCCAATGCATTATCTTGTAATAACCTTCCTGTACCTCAAGAACAAAACCATAAATATCCCATGTCACAGAAGGTTTTTCAACAGAGATAAGAAATCAAGTGAATCCCAGCCCTTGGATCCTAGGTGGGGAAAGCAAATCTCAACAGAAACTATGACTTTTAGTTAGGCCACTGGCAAGTGATGGTTCCCTCCAGCAGCATTACAGGATGAAATCTCCAGCTTCCAGGCTCGTGGTGAGCAAGGAAGGGCATCCAGGGTCCCTGGTACAACTCTGCATTGCCCTCTCAGTGTCAAACTCCTTGGGGTGGTAGAAGCACTACCCTATGTAGGTTTCTAGTACTCACTGCAGATGTAGACTCTGTAAGTGGGTCAGTCTTAAGCATGTCTGGGGTTTACTCCAGATGATCTGGCTTAGAAACACTTCCTTTAACACTGGCAACACATGGGTAAGAACATGGTTTCCTGGTATAATGTGTTTGAAAATGCTAAGAGACTTCTGTTGCCTTCACTGGTATTTGAATAGTAGAAAAATTCACTCATAAAACCAAAGCATACAGAAAATAACTATGACTTTTGACATAAAAGTACGTATCTTCTCTTTTATGAAATGGCGAGCTAATTGTAAGGCAATTACACCACCTTAATTACCAGACATCTCTATCTGCAAATTCATGACATCATTTTTCATAGATTTGGATGCTTTTATTCATTATCAAGTTAAAGTTACTCATATGCCTGTCTTCATTCTTAAAACATATTAAATGAAAATTTTGTTCTAAAACACTAAAAGTGTCAAGCTGGGCTTGGTTGCACAGACCTGTAATCCTACCGCTTGGGAGGCTAAAGCAAGGAGGACACCACTGTGAGGCCAGCATTGGTTACATAGTGAGTTAGACATCTGCCTGACCTACCTGATGAGAACTAGTATCAAAAAAAGTATACGTCAAACAGCATTTTGTATATGCAAAGAGCAGAGATCACAAAATGATGCAAATACATATTTAGACAGACATATTATAGTGCACCATGCAGTTATAGAAGCATATATGTGCATTTACACATCTATCAAGAGATGTTTGCTTTTTATTATTAATTTTCTGGTGCTCAGATAACACCATATCTTTCTAAACTATCAAGAGGAAAATAATTTAAAAGTATCTGTATAAATGTTCCGGTTCAAATGTGATCAGTTTTGCTAGTACTTCTGAAATGTATTGACAATTTTTTCCCAGGAAATAGCTTTATATTTCAGTGTGCATTTATAATAGCTCCTGTATGCAATCATTAAATCCATAGCCACCTCTCACTGCAGCCCTGTCATTTAGTTTTCCTGCATTATTAAATGGTCAAGTCACTGGATATGATAATTATGCTCCCGGTAATGGAACCTACTCTGCACGCATTTAGCCTTCATTTGGTGTCACTCTTCTTGAATTTCAGCAAGAGGACGTATGCAAATTGGTGTGCGCAGAGATTGAACCTCAAAATGAAGCTTTTATTGTATTTATGGTATTTATGATGCTGAAAAATATTGTTCCACTAAGTAATCAAATTTTATACATATTATTCTACCACATGCTTCTATGTACTTTAGTTTTAAAATCCAATACAAAATATTAATTTCTGGAGAGTGATATTTTTCATTTTCTCAATTTGTTCCTTGATATTAAGGTATTTCAAATTCCAGAATTATCTCCTGATCTTGATTTAAAATCTATAAGAAAAAATATTTGTTAATTTCACTACAAATATATGCATCATACTGGGATATTCTAAAAATTAATAATCAACATTTTCAATAATCTAGTGATGCTAAAGAAAGATTATTATTTGATCTGTGTTATGTCTTACAAATAGTGAATACAATTTGTAAATGTTAAGCACAGTCTATTCATTTATATCCTTGGAGAACGAATTAATTTGCAAAATACTGACAGCTTATGTAAATATCTTATAAGCTATTTTATTCTTTTCAAATTATTCATTCAAATAAAATTATTGTTTATTTTTTTAATTGCTAATGCTGTTCAGTTATACCGTCTATCAAAGGTTGAACAGAATATTTGTTGTGATGACTCACTTGCTTCAGAAATCCTGAATTCAGTATTAATCAGGGAAGCCTTTGTTGGCAAGTGCCCTTCCCATGCACCTCCACACACTGTGTGGAGTCAGAGGCAGAGACCCTTGCCAGATGCTGCTCTTTGATTTTGAAGTTCTCCCCTTTGTCACTGTGAACTAAGTCAACATATTTCCTTTACAATATACCAAGGTTCAGGTATTTCCATTAGAGTAACATGAATCTGATTACCTCACATTATTAGTATCGATCATAGAGGAAATTGTATTAAGAAAGGTATTTGAACCAGTGTCTCTTCCAAAGAACTTATCATCACTAGTAAATAATTCAAATTTACTAGAACTTAATGGAATTTAATAAAATTTAAAATCACCTTCCTGTCCACATTATGCCAACGGGGAACTCACACTTACCCTAGGGTCACCAAGCTTGTTTGTGAGGTGCCAAGTATTCAATACTGCAGTCTTGGAAAACTGGACACCCTCTACTGAAACAATTTAACATCTCTACTGTACCTTGAAGTCAGATGTAAATAACAAGTGAACGAACAGTCATAGCTATATACTGTTTATTAATTCATTTCATTTTACCAAAAATAAAACAAATTTTCCCAATAAAAATATAAGAGAATAACATCGATTTACCAACAAGAGACTCAAATTTTCCTGTTTTGTAGGTTAATAAAGAGTAGGTTCCATTACTCTTTCTTTCTTTCTTTCTTTCTTTCTTTCTTTCTTTCTTTCTCTTCTTTCTTTCTTTCTTTCTTTCTTTCTTTCTTTCTTTCTTTCTTTCTCTTCTCTTCTCTTCTTTCTTTCTTTCTTTCTTTCTTTCTTTCTTTCTTTCTTTCTTTCTTTCTCCATTGCATAAAATTATCATGTCTTTATCCTTTCATTGCTTGATAGGCACCTGGGTTATTTCCAGGATTTAGCTACAACAAATTGCAGTGCTATAAACATGGGTGCACATATATCATTGTTGTATGAAGTTCTGAGTTCTTCTATAAAAATCCTTAGGAGGGGACTAGCTGACTTGAATGAGATCTCCAATCTTAGCTTTTTTAAGGAATCTCCACACTGATTACCATAGTGGTTGTATGCTTAAGTGAAATAAATCAGACCCACACATACAAATATCTTATTGTCTCCTTAGTGTGAGAATGTGAAACACAAAAAGGGAATCTGAAGGAAAAAAATAGTTGCTGGCAAAAGGGAATTATTCAAAAGGAAAGAGTTATTGACTTGAGGACAGGAGAGGGATTGGGAGAAGCACATTTATCTATGTATGTAATCAGGATGGTTTGGACAACTGTCCTGTGCATTTCTGCTGATCTATGGAAAGGAGCAGATAATGCTTAATTGGTTTGTCCCCTTTTTTCAATTGCTTGTACTTTTCCTCTTCTTAATTTTTTATACATTTCTTTCTTTTTCTTCCAATTTTCAATGCATATTTCTGATAATGTGTATAACTGGTTGAATGACAACACTATGCATTACAACAAATACTGTGAAAGTCATACTACCTTGTTAAGTAAAATTCTGTATCACTTGTAATATTTTTCTGTTTCAATTCTAATTTTTATTATATTTAAAAAATGAAAAATAAAAAATAAGAGAACAACAATACTTACTACACTGCATAGTGTTACTTTTAAAGTGGCTTCTGGGGACAAGATGTAAACTGAAAACAAGTGAGCAGATAATAACAGAAGCTTTCCTTTCATCAGACAAAGGTAAACTATTACTATAAGACAGATAAGGGTATATATTGAAACGTTTGTATAGATACGTAGACAGCGTACTGTTTTACCTACCATTAGATAGAGAACTGGCAGTTACTAAGACATCAGTTACTTTTTGAATATTTTAATTAGCTTAAAGGGAAATTACATTTTCATTTGTTCTTAATGGGGAAAATCATGTCACAAAAAAAGTGTTCACAACTTCAAAATTGTTTCTAAAGGTATTCTTTTTTTTCTATTTTTCCCCTTGGATTTTTATTTACTAATTCATTCATTAGTCTAATGCTTTTTGAATTCTTTTTTGTGTTAAGTTTTATAATAAAAATTGATCTGTACCTGAATATTCTATTTATACTCTAATCAGCAATAAACCTTAATTTAGAGAGCCATAAATATGTATTTAAAAAGGGCAGATATTTATCATTTGTTTGTAATGAGAAAATTCAATAACCTCTCTTATAGGTATTTAGAAATACTGTATAAATCAAGCAAGTGTGGGGGCAGGCACCTACAATCCCATCACTCTGGGGGCAGAGGCAGGAAGTTTAGAAATTCAAGCCCAAGCTATGTAAGTTGGCGTCCTAGAAAGATCTAGTTTCAAAATTAAATAAATACATAAATAAAGGCCTGGGGATGAATCTCAGTGTGAAGACATCAAGCCCATTCACGGGTGCTCAAAAAAAGCAGATTATATATGTATGTATTTTTTATAATAACTCTACTATGCAAATATTACTCACACGTATTTCTCTTAACTGACTTTGTATCTGTTTAGCAATTTTCACCTATTGCCATATCCTCTCTCTTTTCCAACTCCTCTATCCAGTATGCTGCTCTGTTTCTCTTATTGTGTGCCTATAGATATCTTTAAGGGGAAACACCAAAAAATTTGTTTGCATGTCAATGTATCATTTAAACATAAAAACAAACAATTCATGACTATCAGTGGATAAATTCTATAAGAATATGCAAAAATTATAATTGAATAAATAACAGGCCTTATTTTATGCAAGAATCAGTGAATGTTAATAATCTCTTAATTATTTTAAGCCATGGGAATTCATTTAAAATGATATTTACATTTTGCTATAGAGAAACATGTGTCTATTTTTTCATAGCATAAATTAAAATGTGGGAACATCATGATGCATGATGTTTTTCTTTGTTGTTTTTGTATTTAAGACAGTGTGTACAGGGTGTACAGGGTCTCACTACTAGATCAGACTTGTAGTGATACTGCTGTTACAGCCTTCCAAGTGCTGGGATTACAAGTGCTTGTCACCATGCCTAATCTCAATCTCTGCCTCTGTGCGCCCTGGGGGCAGGGCCGTCAAGGCAGGCCCAGGGATCAAACTCCAGGTCCTTTGCATCTGCCTAAGCAGGTACTTTAATAGGCTGATCTATTTGGCCGGCCCTTATTTTATTTTATTTTATTTTATTTTATTTATATTTTTGGCAGAAAAGGGGATTGAACTCACGCCTTTACACTTGCCAGGCAAGCACTTATTCTACTAAGCTATCTCTCCAGCCCCTTTCTTTTTCTTTTTCCTTATTTTATTTATGTAATATCTAAGTCTCAGAGTGACTTTTTGTCATCTAATTCTATAGAAGCATTACAACACATCTTTTGGAGATACTTGAAAGGCAGAACAAAATGTAGATAATTATTAAATTTATGGTTACTGATAAATGTTCTTGATATTTCAGTGTTCCTGGATTCTCTCTGCTGAGGCTTCACCTTGGTACAGATACAGCTCAGCTCCCTTTAGATTTGGTAGACTGCAGGCCCTTCCCTTTGTGTATACATGGCTCAGGTGTGGTACACCCATTTTAGGGGAATTCTCTCAGCACTTAATGACAGAAAGTAATTCGTGAAAGCTAAGCTAGTTGATGTCACTAAGTGTGATTTTGCTAAGGGACAATGAAATCACTTAATAGCATAAAATATACTCATCTAAATGCCTACAGAAGGAAAAATAGTAAATGTTCTCTCATACTTTGATGCTGGTATGGCTGTAAAGTAACAAATCACGCTAACTTGATGGGAGGAGATCTTTTTATCTTTAAGACATTCTGTATTCTTTCCTTGTTTTAATAGTCCGTGATATGTATTATGAGATGCAATTAGCAGAGAACCTTTTCAAGAATTGTATTATCTTTTCAGTCCTGGTTTGAAATGATTTCATTACATTCCTGATTGTCCACTTATACACAGTATCCTGAAAATATTACCAATTTCCATAAATTAAATGTCAATGAGGGGTTGAAAGTAAAAATTACATGCAGAAGAACAGAATATTCTCTTTAACTTCCCTTAGCTACAGCAGCAGGAGGAGAAGATAGAAAAAAAACGAGGCACCCCTCCTTAGAGTAGCATAATATTTCTTGGCCACAGAAAACTCAGTTACTGTCAGTCAAATGAGTCACGGGGTAAAGTGATTGTGGGCTCTGACACTGACTACTGTGGCACAGGAACCACAGCTAAATAACAGTTTGTACCTTAAATACTCAAGTACATTTCCCCTGTCAGGAGTAAATAAGAATTTGTTTTTGGCTATATGTTTCAAGTCAAGGATTGTTTGTTTGAGAGTTGCATTTCCTGGACTACCTAAAAAATAAAAAAAAAAATCACTGACATTAAAAAGCAGCAGCATGATGGGATAAAAAATCGTGAAAGAGATGTTTTGTTCAATTCTTCAATCTGCCATATATGTCACTTGGTATGAAAGCAAATTATTGATTCTATGCCTTAGTTTTCTCAAAGTTAAACAAAGAATCTAACATAGGAGAGGATTTTTTCAGAGGTCATGTGATATCTTGAAAATAAGATGACTGGCATTATAATCATAATTAAGAGGAAATTGTTTCATAATTAAAATATGCATACATTTATAAAAGCAGTAAATTATGCTTACATTTTTTAAGCTCAGTGATAGTAATTGAATTTATGTCACTGAAATATATCCCAGGTTGTCCTTACAGCTAAATATTTATGTCTTCCAGCCATATGCAAAAGTTTTAACTATTTGTTATTACTTATGGTATTAGTTATTTATTTCATCATTTTATTTATGTTAGATGTGATTGATTCAGCAATTATTTTTATTTATCTTTCAAGTAATTTTTTTTGAGACAAGGTCTTGCTATGTAGTCTAGGCTGGCCTCAGACTCATGATGTTCCTTCTGCTTCAGCCTCCTGAGAACTGGGATTACAGGTGTGCACCACCATGCCCAGATGGCTTGGTTTTCATGTAATTATTAAATATCCTAATTTGTGCAGTCATCAATCTAGTTAGTGGGATATATTAGTAATTAGTAACAGATAGTGTTATAGATATAGATTAATATTTCTCAATAGATTTTCCAAATTATTGGGAAAAATATAAAATGTATAGACAATTACAAAAATGTATAAAAAGTGCTCATTCACCCTTTATCTTAAGTTAAAATATGTTATAAAAATATGTATATATATCCACTCAGAAAGCACTTTAAAATCGGTATTAACTATTCTTAAGAATTGTTTTTTAGCTTGAATTCCCTAATAATTCTTCAATATAATGTCTCCTAGACAACCTAACAATAATTTCATAATGATTTTAATGCATAATTTAGATTTAAATTTTCACATTTCCACCTAACTACTTTCATATTTTACACTTTTAAAATGAGGAGCAAAATTGCTTAACTATTTTTTTACTAAATATATTTTACATAGAATTTAAGTTAAATTACAAATTTTTATTCCACAAGATCTGTGTATTGTAGGTTAATTCCCCAAGTATAAAATTGTTCAGTGTTTTATTTTTATGAGTCTCATTTGTGTTTGCAATTTATTTTTTATTACTTTTCTTTATATCAATAGTCCAACGCTGACTCTCTGAAGAACAAATACTCTCCCACACACATTAGAGTTCATGAAATTTGCATAGATTTTTTAGTCATCCAAATTAGCTCATTGGAATGGTTTTCATTAAACAAATTCCAAATACAACTTTCTTGATAATTATGAGGATAATTAAACAAAGAGATATTATTGTTATTATTTTATATTACAGACATAAGTTACTGCTAGAGATTGAGTAACACCCTGTCTGGACTATAGATGTTCTCTTGTTTTCTGTGTAGAAATTCAATTAAAATTAAAAAAATATAATTCTACTTACTAGGGAACTCACCAACACACAACTTCACAGATATCATACTGTTTCCTACATTTACTAATTTAAACATAGAACAAGAAATTGCCTCTGTAGCCGGACAAATAGTTCAGTGGGTTAAAGCACCTGCAAGCAGGCACCCTGGCTGGCAGTTGGATCCTGGGTCCTGCTTTGCCTGTCCCGCGCCCAGGACTCGCTGAGACAGCAACTGAGATTGGGCATGGTGGTGCACACACCTGTAATCCCAGCTCTTGGGAGGTTGTAACAGGCGGATCACTATGAGTCTGATCTAGTAGTGAAACCCTGAACATCCTGTAGATCCTTCCCTAAAATACAGAGAGTGAGACAGAGAGAGAGAGAATATAAATTACCTCTATAAAAGTAGGTTTCAATGTATTCTAATACAGAAAAATATTGTTGTTGAAAGGAAAGATGAAGAGCAAATTGTGAAAAGCAATCATCTAAAATATCATCAGAATTTAAAGGATTTTGCAGTTCATCTAGTCAAATCTCCAAATAAGCACTATAGTCTCTTATCCATTACCTGTGTAACATTTTTGTAGTTTCAATTCAAAATATAACCCCCCACCCAAAACAATATATACATAGACCATTTTTCATCAGTGAATGTGATGGTATTTGGATCTAAGTAGTGAAGTCCAAGTGAGATCATCCTGAGGGCTGGTGTGCCCCAAGGCCAGGGCAGCAGAATGGAGATGAGGCTGTCAGGTTGGAAGCCAGGAGTGGAGGTTGGCTGCGGACAGCCACAGCAGACACAGAGCCAAGCTGCCCAGGGCAGCAAGGTGACAATGCCCTGGATGGAAACCTCAGCACAGCAGGCCCTGGCAGGACCTTCAGGGTGGATTTCTGGTCTTCACAAGTGTGAGGAACAGCATCTTGTTCTTTCCATCTATCAAGTTTTGGCAATTTGTTAAAGCAGCAACACCAAACTAATGTAGCCAGGACCACTAATACCCCAATTATATAAATAAGGAAATTAATCCTTAGTGCTCAAAGGATGTTCAACAAAGATCCAAGACACTGTATGATACTGACAGTGAGTGTCCTAACTTGTATCTAAAATTTTGCTCCATTTACACAGAGAATGTTTATTTACTTTGCATAAAATCCCCAAAGCTTTTGATGTTCTGTTTTTCTATCCTCAGTTTGTCCAACACAGATTGTTATAATTTGGAAGCAGAATTTTAAGTGTGCTTTCACATATGAAGAATTATCTACACTGAATATTTTATCTTAAATAATTCTGAATGAAAAGAAAGTATAAATCTTGACTTAATCTTCCATTTCTAATTCTCCCATTCCAGATATAAATAAATGAGTATTTCAACATAAATCTTCTTAATTAACGTATAATGTTACTTTATAAAAATAGACAGCAACATGTGTGCTTAATATTTAGTACATCCAATGATTATGTGGTTAATAAGAATATAGAAATTATTGAAAGACAGTCAGAATATATGCCCACATAACATTAAAAACAAATTGTCCAAATGCATATACATCTGTTACATGTATCTTTATTTTACTTTATTGATTTATGAAAATTGTTAAGGATTACAAATAGTTTAGGTTCATGGATACACATTTGTAGTTCTATTCCTGGTAAGATTCAGGCAATGCATAAGAAGTTTTATAAAGATATAAACTAGTTCAAATGCCTATTTTTTCAAAATCAATATAAAATATTTTGTACTCTATCTAACCAAAACTTATCTTGTAAAATCTTGACTACTTATTTGTTGCTTTAACCTCTACAAAGTCCATCTTCTATCTTTTCAGAATTTTCTATGAATAAATTTATTTCCACCTAATGTGAAAGTCATTCATCAAAGCTGAGGCATAGAAGCTTTCTGCTTTCTCAGAGGATGGAATAGCTCATTCTCCTACTGCATACCCAGCCACAGCCCAAGTGAAAAGCATGAGGCTATGTGGGCCCTCTTTGCGCATCCTGCCTGGCATAGTGATGCTCTGGGCAGGCAGCCTGAATTGCCAAGTCCTAGAGGACAGTGCTCAACACTACCCCAGGCTCTGCCTCTTCATCACAACCATGGAGGCCATGGAATGCCTCTGATCTGCCATGCTCCTACTATGATCATTTCTTCTTTTCCTTGTGGCTTCAAGCAGTCTTTAGCAAGGTTGATTTCTCATCCTTGGGTCCTTCTGACACAGGAAGAAAAACTGATCTCGGGCGGGTGACCTCCAAACGACATAGGGAAAAATGATCTCCCGATCTGACCTGCACAAGTTCGTGCTCTCTAAAAACAAAAAAATGAATTTTAGGAACAAACGGAGGTTATAAGCAGAATATATTTATTGAGAGAAAGAAAGCTTCTGTCCGAGAGAGGGACCGGAGGGGAGCCCGAGAGGGTTATTCTTCAGGAAGCTGTTTCTTCCAGGGACTTTTATAGTGTAAAACCATTTGGGGCAAAGGTAGAGAAAATGGGAACTCGCTTAGGCAGATGTGGGGTAGCACAGAACTATGGTCACCCAATGGGATTACAAGCACCATTGCTCAGGTAAAATTGATTAAGTCCAGGAACAAGTGGGGAAGCGAGTCACGTAGCAAGTGGGCATGAATGTAGAACAGGACTTTATCAGGTAGCCATCCAATAGTAGTCAGATTAATGATTCTTGGTCTCCCTCAGGTTGATGATCAATCTTGGATGCCAGTCTTTAGGGAGGTTAGCGTTTGTTTGCTCTTTAGGTCTGGCTCTCAGCAGGAGCAGCCGTCCCTCCCACAGTTGTAAGGTAACTTGTCTTTTGTGCTGTCCCCTTCGAGGGCCAGGCCCTGTGTGACTGCCTATAATATTTCTATCTAACTCGGCTACCTGCAACACTTCCATCTTTCCATTCACCTACCGACTGCCCTTGTCTTACCTTTCGCCTCAGTGCTTGACTCCCATGTTACATGCTCATCTTCAGCTGTTCTCCCCCACTCAATTATCATTACATTCTATCCTCAGAAGGGACTTTATATGCAGCATATTTTTCTCAACTCCTTGATTGATTCCTTATTTTAGTAAATGTTAAATTATCTATTCTTCTGCTTTTCTTTAGATTGTAATTTGTGTCTACTTGTTTTGCAGTTTTCTGAACTTTCTCTGTTCATTAATGTTTCAATTTTGCACATACTGCTTTTTCTGTCTGTATTACAGACTACATTTTCCAGTTCTTTATAAATAACCAATGTATTCAACACATAAGGTACAAATGTCTATTTTGCCCCATGCCATTGAAGGTTCCAATCTAGGGTTATTAGCCTCTTGTGATGAGCCCGTGGCCATGTGGGAAGGAAGTGTGTAGTAGAACACAGCTGCTAAACTCATGCCTACAAAGGAAAATGGAGGAAGAGACTGGAATTTCACAGTCATCTTTGAAAGCATGAATAACCTACAGTCTCCCAGTATACTCCTCTTTACAAATGTCTTATCACCTGCTGCTAGCGCCATAGGCAGGAGACCAAGCTTCCACCACGAGTCTTTCACAAGGCTTTTAAGAGCCAAAGTACCATGTGGACATTCTGCCTGCACAGACTTGTGCTTGGCTCCCCCAGAGCTTTCTGGACAAGGGACGCTCCTAACTAACACTTTCGGGAAGGAAGCAACATGTGTTCTTCATCTGTGCCTTGTTATCAAATGGGCAAGCTGTGCTCACCACAGACAAGCAACAGATAGATTAGGAAGGGCTTTTGTGGTAAATTATTTTCTACAGCTCTCATTTGATGGGTGTCTAGTAAGAATTAAAATGTTTATTACAGAGAAAAATCACAATTTTGTTGGATATATTGAATTATTCAGATGCGACGTAACAATTAAAAGCTTGTTCTTAGAGGTTCCAGTAAGTTGGAGTCCACCCTCTGCATCCTATTAATTTGCATAATTGCCCTATTCCCCTCATAAATTACTCTGTTTCAAACAATATAGTTTAAGAAGTGCTCATCAAATATTGCTGAATTCATTTATAATTAACAGAACTAACTTTTTAGTGCTTCGGTCTTTATTTCAACTGTGTATGTCATAGGAAGATTGTAAAAGTCGATCCTGTGGTAGATCCTGACAGCACTAAGAAGTGACTGATTTCATGCTCCATTGCCCTTATCTGTTCATTTATTTAATTCCCACTTGATTATGAAAACCTTGAAGGTAAGAATTCCGACGTTGATGGATAAAACTGTATATCTTCTGTTTGCACCAGCACGTGTATTTCCATTCTACTGATATGTCCATCAGGCAGGCTCTCAGGAATCCTGAGTGGAAGATAAAACATAATTAATGAGATAAATGGCTTCCAGACATGGGTCCATTACAGAAAAGGGGGTCAATTCCAAAAGAAAAGACAATGACAATAAACATTAAACTCTCAAAAACCTTAAATTAAGCAAGAGTCCAGAAAGTAGATAAATAATAACAGAAGTTCTCACAAAGCCTGTTGGGTAAGAATGTGCTGATCCAATTTTACTTTTTCAGTCTGATTTGCTCAGCTTGAGTCACATTCTGATTGCCAAAGATGTTTGTCTAGTCACAAATAGTCTGCAGTTTTGAGAATTATACCATGCCTACAGAAAAAAAAAAAAAAAAAACTGGTCAATTTTAAGAATTATAAAACAGAATTACTATTTTTCTATTGCTGTCTATATTAAAAAAGGGAATAAATTGAAGCCCTTAACAGCTTCAGCTGTATAGCTGTTTGCTCATCCCCTTCAGCAAACTGGCTCTCGTTACCTCGGAGTCGATAGCTGCGGACAGTGGCTCAGCTCTGGGAGTCGTTCTTTCTTTGTCCTGGCTGGGCTTTCTGACAGTCGCTAGGTGTTTCACACGTATTCTTCCTTCCTTCCTGTCTTCCCCATCTGCAATAGGATGTGTGTCAAAAAAGATAACCAAACTTGGTAAAAATACTAGTGACAATATTTCTGAACTGATGTTTTGAAACATAAACAAGAAATATCATGTAAACTAAATGAATTAATTTAATATTTTTAAAACATATAATGAGCAGCACACTTTCAGTAATGTACTGGTTTACTTTGTGCAAATATTTTTGATATGTTTGATTTTGAAAAATAAATATTTACCATAATATTTAGAATTTAGAGTGTAATATTTTGACAAGTGTTAGATATTAATAAATTTCTTCACATTATCTTTTATATTCTTCTAAAACAACTAACAAATGTATCACTATTATCAATTGGTTGATGCTGTGAATATTTACAATTTTCATGAATTAATATACCTATGTATGAATTTATGATTAAATTGCCAGTCTTTCTCACACATGGCACTGTTTTATACCTTTATGGCATACATAATCTAATCAAGTCTTTGCTCAAATCTTGCCAAAAAGAGAATACATAGATATTTTCTTACAGTAATTTACAGAATTTGCTAACATACAGTGCCAGAAATCAACTTTGAGTAACTGCTGTGTTTTATTATTATCACAGTCATTTCTGATGTTAAAATATTTTCCCTGACTGCATACTGTGGGTCACAGTTTTTAGCATTTTGACAGAGACGTCATTTTTTTCAGAATTAGAATTGAAAAAAGGAAAAGCAGACAATCCATCTACATTAAAGGAAATAAAAATAATGACCCATAAAAGCATTCTATTGCTGAAAGGAGAGCTAATCTTTCCATGCATAATTAAGGTTAAGATAATCTCTGAGATGAGGTTACCATGCTGTAATAGAAAAGATATCAGAGGGAAGTAAAATATAGTAGAGAAGACTTTGCAAGTATAAACCGTTGCTTAGTATATGTTTATGATACAAATATCAACTTCGTAGTGGAAAATATTTAAATAGTGAAATAAAATTAAGAAGATAAATTTAAACTTATAAAATATGTAGGAAATAGCTTATTTGATTTATTGAAAGATTTTATGGCAAAGGCTGACCTGAGAAAATGCAATATTTTAGATAAAAAATAAAAAATAGGTGCATTTAAGTGATAATTTAAAATAATTTTTTAAAACATTATATGAAATAAAAAAGAAACAGGGAACACTGGAGTGAGAAGTAAGCGAGCAGTATCGGCTTGTAGATGGTGACAGAAGTTTTTGGCAATGAAGCAGAGCACACATGGATCCACACATTACTGGATGACAGACAGACCGCAGATCCAGCATGATGTGTCGCAGAAGTGGAGTCACAGGGACCAGTCTCCTGCTCTGAGGCTCAATATTCAGTAATAAAGATGAACACAGACTTTGGATCTCAGGCAAAGGTGACCAATTTCACCTTGGATGATGCTCGGACATCCAGGAAAGGAGAAATCCAGAAAAAGCCCTCAAGTTTGGAATGCAAGAGGGCCAGTCATACAGATAGGTGGATTTTATGAGGAATAAATGTCATCACAAGTGGACTACATGTGGGGCCGGGGAGATGGCTCAATTAAATAAGAGCTTCCCCGGCAAGCACAAGGACCTGAGTTCAATCCCTTGTTCCTCCAAAAAGAAAAAAAAAAAAATGTGGACTACATATATCTGGTTCCCTTTCTGAGTTCCTCACAATTGGTGATTAGAGTTATTTTCATGGATTACTGTCATATGCACATATGAACACTTCTTTCATCCTTTATGTCTTGATTCCAGTTCATTGCAACTCACAAAATTTGTAATTTCATTTCACAAGGCTACCTACACTTACCAGGTTATGCATATGTTCAACACTGAAATAAATTAGAGCTTTACTTAATTGATTGCTCACATACTTTCAGCTTCCCAAATTTGATGTCCTAGGAAGTATAGTATCTTGTTGCTTCATAGTTTTACAAAATTAAGGTTTAATGACCTGAAGAGTAGAGATACGGGAAGTCTACAGTAGACAGGAACTATTAAAACTGTTGTCACCTTGAACTTTATAAACCTATCTTGATGGTTATATTTTGATAAATTTTGAATCTTTTTATAATTGTATATGACAGTTTCTTGAGCCTGAAATTTTTTAGAAGTAACTATTGGTATTAAATTATAAGTTATGACTTCTTCTCCTCCCTTTTTACTCTTGCTATTTTAATTTTTTTCTGAGCCATGAACTGCTATCCTCTGCCATGTGCCACCCTACCTTGGAGCCAGCTGAAAATGGACTGAAACCTCCACAAACTGTGAACTACATAAGCCTTACCTTTGTTGAAAAACTGTGTTACTAACACAGTATCTCTCAAAGACTAAACAATCACCTTTTTGTCATTAAATAATGAATGATAGAGCAGGTCTCACACAATTAAAGTATTATGGGATTCTCACATAAGCCATAGCAATAGAGTAAGATACTATCTCCACCCTTTCTTATTCTGCTTTAAACTTTCTGCCTTAGTTTTCTCTGATACCCCCTCCACAATGTTAAATGCTATCACTCTTGACCTGACAATACTTGTCTCTCTACATTTAAAATCTTCTGGACCAGTGAGAGGAACCATGCACCAGAACCCTGAGTGCTTAGGTACTGAGGAAGAAAAAAAAAGAAGGAAGGAAGGAAGGAAGGAAGGAAGGAAGGAAGGAAGGAAGGCAGGCAGGCAGGCAGGCAGACAGGCAGGCAGACAGGCAAGCTAAGCCAAAAATCTGAAAATTAACTTTAGCAGACTCTCCTGACATTTCGCCTCTCACTGTGCAACTCCACTACATTCAGTCCACGCTGTGTTTGGAGGGACTGACTATGAGAGAAGCTGTTTAATATTAAGGAAAACAAAGGCCTTATGAACCATCTCCTCACTGGGACAATGTCTACACAGGGACTGCTTTCCACGAAGTTCTATGTCCGTGCAGAATGCACTCATCACTCTTAACAGAATCCAGATTGAGTTCACTTATAAATGTTCCAAGATTTAGATACCTGTACTTAATTTTTTTTCAACCAGCAACCATAAATAATGGCAAAAGTTATAGGTAGATGGTGAAAGTAGAGGAGAGTGGCATTGTCATGTAATGAAATAATACAAATTCAAATTCATTTCTTCAGAGTCTCAGGATGAAGGAAGAAATACGTGTTTTTAACATGTCTTTAAGATTCTAGGTACAGTTCACCAAAGCACTCAGGATGGTAAAGGGGAGAAATTTGATTAATATGTAGCATAAATTTCTATCACATATTGAGTCATTATATAAAAACATTTGAAAATAACATATATATATATATATATATATATATATAGTGATGGTCAATATATCAGCTACATTCATATCAAACTAATTTTGCCAAAAGAAATAATTTATGATTTATTGTAGTTCATTTGAAGCAATCCACTCAATGAAAATGGCATTGGTGACACTTTTTACATAATTATGAATTTATTTTATAATTAAAAAAACAGTAATTCTGTTAATAGAAAATTACTATAAAATCCTCAACTATTAAAATTGTTAAATATTTTAAGGTATCTTTGGAAGAATTTCAAAATCTATGCAATTTACGTTGGAGCATAGCAGTTTATGGCCTCCTTGAGACCTTACCAAAACCTAATATTTTTTAAATTAGTAAAGAAATGGTTATTTTTACTTGCATCTCTTGGCATATACTTGCAGCTAAAAAGACTCGAATTTGAAATATAGCATTATTTATCTTTTATAATTTGCATCCCATATGTGAGTTATTGCACCTTGTTTTTCCCCTAAATTACGTGTCTTACAAACAATGGAAAGTAAACACTTGACTTAGTTCTACATTCGCGAAGTAACAGAAGACTTACTCTGTATATTGAATATTCATATGTGAAATTGTGTTCTAATAACGCATTTTCCAAAGGTGAAAGCGCCCAACACCACCATCACATACTGCAGACTTTCCAGGGGCTGAATCCAGGGCTTCAGAGCTCAGGAGTTACCTGCATACATGGAGGACAGAATAGTGGGTGATAACACTACAGCTGGCCTATTATTCTTGCACAGAAATTATTCTTGTGAGGTGTCCCTCAGCAATACAAAAGCCTTCATGCTCTTCTTAAATGACTTCCTAAATTTACCAGGTCTGTTTATTTTTGCAGTATTAAATGCCATGACTTCCTGCTGAACACTAATCACTAAAAGAGTTCATTCAAGCCATAAATTGCTTCTTTGTGCGCAAATGGAGCCAATTCACAGTTTTGGTTACTGCTTTTGAATACCAACTAAATTAAGCTCATAAAATTTTCTGCCTTCAGGAAAGTAGAACATTATAAAAATATTGTGTAACAAGGAAAGAAGGTATCAAGGAACCATCGTCTACAGTGCATTGCACGGGCATAAGTACATATGCCTGAAGGTAAGACAAGGATTTAGAGTGAAAGTTCTCATAGTACCATTTAAACTGGAGAATGATTTTGAAGGTCAAACCTTAGGTCATGGAAAGTTATATAGATTCCTATAGAAAGGAAATATAAGATAATTAAGGAAACAAGAAAAGAGTGAGAAGACACAGAAGGAATTTAGTGTCTAAATCTAAGGAATAAAAAGAGGAAATAAGAATTAATCAATAGTTTACAAACAATGAGTTTCATCTCAAAAATATTTAATGCATTTCAAACTGACAATCATATCTGCTAGGAAGAAGCTGTGTAATAGGCAGTGTGCTTTAGATTTGAAACTGGACTCCTGGTTCCTACCACAGGTCACATCATACTAGGTCAGCTCTGAACTTACTCATTGGTGGTTTTTGTTTTTCTAATTTTCAGATGACTTTTCCCTAAATTGAAAGAGAAAAGCTAATGAGGCAGTTCGTGACCCTCCACATGTATTCTTGATTCAGGAATCTGATCGTGGTACACTTGTTCACATTTCCTACTCCTTAACACTCCAGAACGTTGTTGTTTCCCTGCTATTGCTGCTTCTATTTTTGCCAAGTGTGTTCTACTAGGCTTTTTTGGGTCTCCTCCCTCATTCACCACCTGAAGAGCTGGGAAGTTATGCTTGTTGGGGGAAAATTGGATGGGGCTCAGAATATTTCTTATTTTCCTTTTTAATGAAACCAGTTTATGTGAAGTAGGAAAACATTTCCTCTACTCCTTCTAGGAGAAAACCTCCCCTCCCTCAATATACAGCCAGGAAATGAAGCTTTACTTGTCCAGCAATGAGTTTGTAGGCAGATCTACAACATTCTAATATTCAGTACCATTTATTGTACAATAAGCCTCTACTCTAATTCCTTATTTATGCAATAATGTTATGCGAATCTACTTTTCACATTGTCATGTATTAAATTTCCTCAAATGCCCATTAAAATCTGTTGAGATTACATAATGTAGAAATTATTTTTAAAATAAATACAAAATTATCACAGCAGACAATGTATTCATTATTCATTTGGTTAAATAATTGTGAGGCACTGTTCTGGGTTTAAGTAGATGGAAATGTAGCTAAATGGAGATGGGAATAAATTAAGCCCTAATCTCAAGAACTGTCATCTTAGTAGTTTCTGATGTGGCAGATACTTTGTGGAGTAGGAGTCGAAGAATGCAGTAAAAATACTACCTGAGAACTGTTCATAGCCCAATGGAAACATGGAGAAGGACTCAGTGTGTGCCATAGCTAAACAAAGGGATGCCCAAAGAACATCCAGCACAGGCTGGGGAAGGGGAGTGGGGAATAGAGAGAGGTTATTGGAGGAGGTGACATCTGAGCTTCTTCCTTGAAATTTATACAGTAAAAGAGGAGATTCTGACTAGAGATTGTAAAGTCCACGAGGAGGAGGTTATTTTTACAAGTAAAACAAGCAATGGTTTTTACATGTCATGCATCCAGCAGTGTTTATTTTTTTCTGAAAAATTAAAATGAATATAAATTAGTAATTATTATGAATAGTATGGTAGTAATTAATTAAAAATTATACTGCCCATTAGGCTT
>NW_004524748.1:4390750-4394037 GCF_000260255.1 Octodon degus
AAAAAAAGAATAAGTGAGGGGATGGTGAAATAGCTCAGTGGTCTAAAGCGCCAGCTTAGACAAGCTTAGGCAAAGTGCAGGAACAGTGGTTCAATACTTGGCACCACATGCCACACTAGTCCCGCCTCCAGAAGGGGCTGAGGCAGCCACAAGAAAAAAAAAATAATTGAAATAAGAAAAAGATTAATGTGCCTATATAATAAACGGCTGGAGAGGAAATATGAACAAATAAGTGTATGGCATTGTACCCTAACAGAAAAAGAAAAAGACAACTCACTGCCATCTGGAAGCTTAATATCTACTTGGTGAAACAAAGCACACAAGCAAATTAAATTAGTATGGCTTGATTTAAATAAATGCCATCTTGCCATGCATGATTAACTTACAAGTGAATGGGAGATGTAAAAATTCTTCTGGGAATTGAGCGGGGTGAAGTTGCATCTAACAGTGGAGGTGAGGCTGAGCTTACTAGAGAAATACTACCTCAATGCATCCTCAGCTGGACCAAATAGTCATTTATGACCATCTGTGCTTACAGCCGTAAGTTAATTATACTCTACTACTGAGGAGAGGACCAACAAATGTCTTGAAATATACCTTCTATGTAATGATTAATTGTTAAAACTCATCTACATTTTCTTTTTGGTTTTAGAAGCACTCTTTTAACCTTTCTTGAGTCAATTTATTTTGATTTGTCACAAATTTTCCTAAGGCGTACATATGTTCATGTTTCCATTTTCAAAGGTTTTGATATGTCTGAAGATGACGGCAAGAAGTCAGATCTACTTCTCTTCATGCTGAAAGAGAGAAATATGAAAGTAAGAGGACTGCTGCTACTAGACCTCCTTTTGACTATAAAGTATTCTTGAAAGATGCTTTTTTTCACAAGGTTGAAATCCATTTTTATGATCAAGAGTAGGGGACAATAATATATTTTTCTATTTGTATGCCACCAAATTGTCTCTTTTAACATTGCTTATTTCAAAAATATGTCAGTCCATTAGCTCTAGTTTAACTATTAAGAAAGCATAAACAGATGTGTTTTCATCTATTTGTTCTTAACAGAATATTATAAGCATGTATAGACATAAAAGCTAATATCATGCTGACAATAGGGATTTTCCACTGGCTTTGGAAAATTGATAGATTTTGTGGACATATTACCTTGTCAGATATTCTGTGTGCTCTATTTATTTATTTTTATTACCTTGGCTGAGATCTACCTTGTCTCCATTATTTATAATACTGGAGCTGAACAAGTTATTTGGTATCGTCTTTAAAGACACCTGATAAATCTGAATAATAATGTCCAATAAAAAGAGTCCTTGAAATTGATAATTTACCATCATCCATGGCAATAAAAATTAATGTCAGGAATTCATTTAATATTACTGCAAAACTGTCACTTTATTTAATTGACTTCTGTTCTTGTTGAATTATATAATAAAGCTGTAGTTAGAATATTGGTCCTAAGTTTTATGATGTTTTGTGACATAATTTCAAAATTGTCTAAAATGTTCTTTCTCAGTGAATGAGTGAAGTATGTTAAAATAGCCATATATAGCAGAAAAACAAAATGAAGAGAACATTTTTTATTTTTTCTGAAAAAAAATAGTTTCTCTTTCCTTCATAGAAGATACTGGTTAATGGAGATATTGTTCATTGCACAAACTTTCATTCCTGTGAATAAATATGATTTCAAATACAGCAGTGCATTTATTTTAAAATATAGTGGAAAATGTATTTTCATTTTTATTTTATGGACAGAAAAGTTCAGGGAAATTGCTTCCAGCTGGAGAGTAGGAGAATATAGTTGAATCAGATATGCATACATGCACACACACACTCTCTCACCACACACACACACACACACACACACACACACACACACACACCCCATACAGGCACACACACAGAAAAACCTGAATTCCTTATAATTTGAAAACAAAGTCAAACACTGCTGTTTATGAAGCACTTCATTAGTTTGTACATTCTTTAGCACTTAGTGAAATGCAAATTTTAACAGGGATTAATAACTATGTTTAAATTTGCGGGTGAATTTCTATAAAGAGTAAGCATTTTAAGGTATATTTTTCATGGACTTCATTTACTTGATTATGAAGACATTGATATAAATTGTACTTGCTAAGATTTATTGTCAATGTGAATGGTTTGCGAGTCACCCAGGGAATTAGAAAACCATGTATCTGGTCACCAACTGCTATTCCTCTGGTGTCCTTGCCATGCTTTCCTCCGGGGTGGCCATAAACTCACCAGCTTTGCTCCAACCTTCAGGCCTGCGGCTGACTGATCCTGGGCTGAGCCCTGCAAAATGAAAGCCGAGTAAAACTTTTGCTCTGCACGTTGGGCATTTCATCTCAGCAATGAACCAGCTGATAAACACACAAACAAAAATTTACAAAAGAGAAAACACATAGCAAAAATTTTCACACTTACGGTGTGGAGATGGATCAGTGACATAAGCACCTTTCTGGCAAGTGCAAGGTCCTGAGTTTGAGCTCTAGTACTGCATGCCAGGCTGGCCCCAAAACTGGGTGTGGTGGTGCATGCCTGTAATCCCAGCACTGGGGAGGTTGAGACAGGAAGATCAATATGAGTCCAACCTGCATAGTGAGACCTTATATCAAAATAAAATAATATTAATATTAATAATAGAACTTATACATTTATAATAACAATCTTTAATACTTCAAAAATAATCCAGATTATTATTTTGTGACATATTTTAATATTTTACAAGTAATCTAATTTCAATAGTGTAAAAATCAAGTGTATAAAGTTCTTTATCTCTTCTAAATTTTTATATTTCTCCATTTCCTGGCTTATTTTATTTCTCTCTGTAAAAAGTACCAAGTGAAACAAGTAATTTGCATCTTGCTTAAAATAGTCTTTCTTGGTTAAATACATTGAAAGACAAAACATCTCTCAAGTTTCCATTATTGCCTCATCCAGATGCAATTTGTCTTGTCTAGTCTCTTGAATTATATAATTGTCTCACTTGTAATTTATGCATTGTCAAAATAATTTCTTCATCTAGATAAATCAGATGGAGAAAACCAATTCTTAAATGAAATGATATATATCTATTGACATCATGTCAGCAGAAAGACCAGCTATTTGATTTAATCATATCATAGTCAGATTGCAGGATTGGTGGTTGTGTAGTATAGCATAGTTTATTGCACATTTCAATGCTGGACATAGAGTCATAATGAGATACTAAAAATAAGTTACAATTCATTTTTATGAACTACATACATATTCAT
>NW_004524748.1:4394280-4417356 GCF_000260255.1 Octodon degus
CCTGCATGGCACACCTGGGGATCAAACCCCCGGCCTCTGAGCCTGCTTGCAGGTGCTTTAATACACTGAGCTATTTTGCTAGCCCTTCAGAAAAAGTATACTATATATACTATATATATTTGACAAATGAATGAATATATATGATATATACACATTATGTTATATAACATATCTATACACTGTATACATATAGTATATGGTAGTGTTACTAGCAATAGTATATATTTTGTAAGTAACAGTCACAAAAGCTTTGAATGACTATATCTTGCAGAGACTATAAAAACTACTTACTCACAAAGACTATTTTCTGTTTTTTGGCCACAAATGCCTTGATTCTAGCTCATTTTTACCTTTGAGCCTATAAATGTTTTGTTTTTCCAGGGTAAATCATGAGTTAGGAACAGAGAAACATTCCAAAATTCACTAGAGTAGAGCAACTGATGACACTTACATCATATTGTTTCCTCTATGTCTGAAATTATTTAATATTGAAAGACATTTTTTAAGATAGTAGTTGCTGTGTCTAGTGAAGAAGATCAATCTAATAGAGTGAAATAAATCCACAAGACAGAAATTGTGCTTTGAAATGTGTGTGTAGATTACTCATTTTTAATTAAATGAACTGGGTAAGTCTGGGAAAGTAAGTTTCTACTGGTTGAGTAAAGGAAGAAAAGCAGTTAATGATTCAAACATATCTAGGACTTAGTGCATTTTGGTGGCATCTGGTGCCATTTACCCAGTACTCTCTGGTTCCTGTGAGTACTCCCAATTTCTAGCAAGCTAGTTAGATGATAGCGATACTTACCATTATGATACCAATACTTAGAGCCAATTGTATTGTAAGGGTACATTTATAGAACACCAGATTGTAGTCATGTTATGGCGAAAGTTAGAATTCAATTAGAGGACTATGACCACAGTCTGCTGCTACTTGTCACATAGCTAGCTTACTGTATCCATTCAGTCTTGACTATCTAAGCCCTTGACGGCCTCATTCCCCCTTAACGCTGTGTAGGGTTAGACTGAATGTGTCTGGCTTGTGTTTTAGAAATATAATGATTCAACCTTGCTTCAGAATATCATGTTTGGGGAAGACCAGCCCAGTCAAAAACACTTTCAGTGCTACATACTCTTCTCAGTCTCCACCGCTCCCAGAATGTTCCTCTAGAATTCTGCCTGACAATATATGACCTACTTCTTGCATGCCTTATAACCAATCATGTAGCAACCTACTAACAGCTTTGTAATTCCCACTTGCAAACAATATTTAAACTGAACTCAAACCTGACTCTGGGCTGGTGACTTGAACCTTTGGGTTTCCCAACTCATTGGGACAATAAAAGTTGCCTCCTAGTTCCTCCATGCAAAGAGTCTTCAGTTTGTTTTGAGACTGGTTTTTTGCCAACAGTATGATGTGTTTCAGGATTATAGGCAAGTCATATAAGTTAGGGTTTATTATAGAGCAAAGCTGATTATAAATAACATCGAATAAGAGATTTATATAAAGACTTTTTTAAAATTGTGGAATCTTGTTAAAAGAAGTATGCAAGACCAGTGCTTGCATGTTTTGATAATGAAGCCCACAGTCAGAAAGCTGACAGGTGGAAGGGTATGATGGACATGAAGTGAGGAAGATCAGGAGAAAACTGGAACCCCAGAGCCACGTCAGGGCTCATGAGTGGAAACCACATCTGTCTCTCGCTGACTGAAATCTTAATAATAAAGCTCACCTGAAAATGGTGGTGCCCTTCACAGTGGAGACACACAGCACACACAGACTCACAGACACAGACAGACAGACAGACAGACACACACACACACACACACACACACACACACACACACACGGCTCAGCATTTAGAGAAACTGGGTGACCACACCCGGTCGGAGGAACTTTAAGATGGGCTGTGGATCCACCACAAGGAAGTGAGCCATACATCTGCAGCCATGTTTGTAACTGCAGCAGCCCCGGGTCCACACAAGCTTACAGAGAGGAGCTGGCAGCTTCACCAGCTACTGCTGGCAACGGACACACACCAAAGAGCTCTTAAAAGCTCTGAAACTTCTCCCATACATGTATTTCTTACAATGTTGATGGAAGCAGATCCCCTGTATTTCAGTGTGTGCCGTTTTTATGTCATTGGGTTAATTTTGATCATATTTTATATGATAAATTTATTCTATTATTCCAAAAAAATTAACTCTTGAATACTATCCTGTATAAAACTAAGGAAGTTATAGTACAGATGTAGGATGTTTTAGGGGCTATGTTCCAGTTATCTTTTTATGTTCTTCAAAAAATTCTCAGCTGGGGCAGGGAAGATAGCTCAGTAGAATAAGAACTTGCCTGGCAAGCTCAGGATCCTGAGTTCAATCCCTGATTCCGGAAAAAAAATTCTCAGCCCTTCATGACTGAATATAGAATCCCTGCTGAACACAATGATCTAAAGAAATTGAGCCCATAGTCAACCTCATAGTCATTCCACTCTGTTCCACTATTATGAAGATTTATTGTCATACATGTTTTCCAGATTTTTTCTCATGGAAACATGAAAAAAAATCTTACTTTGAGACATGCTTCACCACCTTTCTCATCATACTTTTGTGCTTACCCTTTATGACCTACAAAAACTTAAATCTTATAATTTCAGAAGCAATTAGGAGTGATGTAGTCTGTATTAATATGAGTATCGGACAAGTCAAATACTTCAGAGAGGCTATAACAGGTTGGTTGAGCTAGAGCAGACTAATCTCAAAGGGGAAGAAAATCTATTTTAATGTTAAAAGCATAGCAGAAAAAATATGGTTTCAAAATATTCAGCTCAATAGAAAATGCTTAAGAAGTACAAATACCATTTTGAGGATTCCTATTCTTCAGTGCCAATGCTTGTACTTTAATAAAGACAAACATTCTAGAAATGGAATGTGCATGATGCTTTATTTGCCTGTAGGATAATCTTTAGATTTAACTTATAGAAATATGAAATCTATGAGTAGAAGAGATAAAGGTTTCATTTAAGGTCATCAAAGCTTTCTAGTTTCTTCCCCGGACAAGATGTGAATTGAAACTTTGAAGACCTAGGTTTAGCCCCTTCTTTTCTCAAGTCTCCAGCGTATTTAGGAAAAATCAACTGGCCTTCTGCACTCTATATTCTTACTTCTGCTCTGTGGCAGCAATTACACAGCCAAACAAAGACTCGCCTTCTAAAATATTTAATTATGGATACCAGAAAATAATTTAATTAATAGTTTGCCAGTATATTCCATGAATTGCCATTAGTCAAATTACTGGAAATAGAGCTATATGCATTTAAAACCAACAAGAACACAGAAAAGCAATTCTAAATAAACTAAAATAAATTCAGATAGGTGATTACCAAGGTTAGGATTCACTAGACAAACCACTTGTATGATCAAATTCTGTAAGAATCCGGTTTTGATAAAGTAACAAGAACCACATTGAATGATAGAGAACAATGGATTTGTTATGGGGATTAAACCTTATGTTCTTGTCAAAAATGGTTTGGAGGCCTACGTAAAGCTCTTTCTTCTACATTTGATGTTAGTCTTGAAGTTGGGGTGAGAAAAATGTTGGCAATAAATTTGGGAAGAATAAAGAAATATAGGAATCCTTGAAGATACAGTGAAACTTATGACAAAAACAAGAACCTATGGGGGCAAATAGGACACTCAAGAATAAAGAATATATACATCCATTTCATTGATTTTACTTTCATTGATGGAGTAGCAAATGCTACAAACTAGTTACTTTATTCAAAGAGCTTTCTATGAACACCTTGTGCAAAAACTGGAGCAAAACTTCATCAACTGCTAAATAAAAAATTAAGGGTTCACCTGCTTTCTCATCAGAATAGAAGGACTCAGCACCAAACTGAATTTTCATGAACTGCAGTTTCGGCCCTGTTTTGAAATTGAGATTATTAAAGAAATAAGCCAATTGTTTACTTAAAATTTCCAGATGTCACACCAGTTTCCCTGATGAATGATTTTATATATAGAGAGTGGAAATACGAGAAATGCTATATGGAAAAATTGACATAATATAGTCACCACAGCTTGAGTGACACTTCTTTGAAAAAGTCAGGAGGAAAAGAAATCAAAAAACAGACACAAATGATTTGTTCTCTAATGAAGAACCCAGAAAGTCACTTGTCTTTGCTGTCTTTAATTGCTTCTAAGTTTTTAGGAAATCTCTGAAAGCATTAAATTATACATACATGGTCTGTTGTTAGGACTATATGAAAAAATGTAAAATGTTTCCAAACAAAGCATTTACTCTCAAAGTGTTCAAATTGTACATGAATGTCCCAGCTTTAACATTATAGTTGTGCTCTAGTGTTTCACTATATTGTTAGTTATGTGACAGAACTATACTCAAAAATGCAAAAAAGATGATTATTCAGTGATTATTAACTAGTATACATTTATTTGTATGAAATGCCATTTCATACTACTCCACATTTTCTTTCCTGTTTCTTAATTTTGTATTTGTTTGTTTAAATATGCAAAATATATACATTTATAAGAATAACTTTATGCAATATTCTCTATGTTGGATTAAAACTCAAAAATCTTGTGTAATACATCAGAATAATAATAGTATATATGCTTATATTAATTTGTTACATGTCACTGTGGTGTTTGTTTCTTACATACCAACTCCTGTTGATAATGTAATATAAAATTGAGCCAGTTAAGCACAATAAAAATGTTGCAAGCTGGACAATATCAAACTAACAAAGATAAAAATTTCACAGAGACAGCTAGCTAGCATATAGCTACTCAATTTAGAAAACTGAAAGGTCTGCAACTTCATAAATATTTATTATCGACGAGTCCAGAATTACCTTGCAGCAGAAGACAATCATTGAGTGTATGACTTATAAATCTTGAACAAACAATTCTTGAATTCACTCATCCTGTGTAGCTTATAAAATTGGTTGGAAACAATGTCTGCATACCAAGAAAAAGCCATATTTTCCATGTTGCAGTGAAGAAATGCCATATGTCATTCACTGACTGAATATATCATTCAATATGTCCAACAAACAAATCCAAAATCAACAAGCAACAGATCTTTTTAATTATTCAGAACACATAATAGTTTTATTCATGGGTATAAGGAGCCATAACCCAAAGAAAACAACTGCACAGTATAAAAAGACTTTATTTTTAGTCCAGTTGGGCTGCTTTAAAAAAATCAGTGAATTGTGATTCTCCAGTTTATGATTAAATAGTTTTAAAATTTAACAAATGTGCTTAAATACAAATAAGAGATGCAATATATGCCTCAGAAAAAGAAAAAAGTGCAATTCAAGGTATCTCTAAAATATTTTGTACACAAAGATATTTACATTTAAGGATGCACTAAAAAATAAATCAAAGAAGGCTCTTTTGCTTTGACGAAGTAGCTTGTAGTTGGCACTCATGCCAAAATATCTAGGAAAATTGTAGTGATTTTTTTAAAGGTTTGGTTCAAAGACATCATAAAGCTAGTAAAATGCCATAGAAAAAAGATCCTTGGAGAAAGGGAGCTCCCCCAAGGATAACGGAAAAGGACAATCTGTTAAAAACAAGATTCTTCATTAAGAATAAAGTAAATTAAAAACTGAACATTTGTAGACCCTGGAAAAATGAAAGAAGAAAGATAAGAGGCCCAGAAACAGGAAGCATTGAAAGAAACTGATGTTTTTAGGTATAACACCTAAACAATAACATGGCAGAAACTGAGATATGTGGAGCTTGCTATAGACAACTACACAAGCATCTGTCAGGCAGTGGCTGATGGGGCAGAAGTGATTCATTTTATATCTCCCATAGGACAAAGGTCATCCTTGGGGGATGAGGATATCATATAATGTCTTTACAATTTTTCCTGTAAACAATTAAGAATTACCAACAATATCAAGAAAGAGTACCTTGTTTTAAAAAAGGCGGGGCAGGGGAGATAACTCAGTAGAATAAGCACTTGCCTAGCAAGTGCAAGGTCCTGAGTTCAATCCCTGGTACCACCAAAAAACAAGACAAAACAAAACAACTAAAAAAGGCAATACAACATAACTATAGGCAATATGCATATTATGGACACTGAGATAGCTATAGTTAACTGCTCAGAAAAAGTAGTGTCTAGAAGTTCTACTTCATTATGGAAATAATATGTATTTTAAAATCCAGTAAAAGTACCAGCAATGAAAAAAAATAAGTGAAATAAACATGCAAAGGACTAAACCAGGCTAGTGATGACAATTTTCATCTTTGAGTTGAAAATATTTATGCTGAAAGACTACTCAAACCTTACCATGCTCTTGATTCATGGCTTGAAACCCAGTTCTGCCCCACCCAACTGACACCATAGACCCACTTCCATTCTTCCATGTGTCATTTGCAGCTCATTGAGGACCGCAAACAGGGGCAAGGAGATAGAAATGATTTTTAAGAAAATTTGAACATACTGTCATTGGAAAAGGCAGTAGGGAAAGAACAATTGAAAACTTTGGAAGTAACAGTTTGAAGATATGAAGGATGAAAAGTATTTCAAAATAGAAAGATTCTTTAGCATATGTATTTAAAATGCAGAAAACCATTCAAGTAATAACATTACAATAAACAGCAGTTAGGCCTAGTATAATGCAATCAGTGAACACATAAGACAGAAAGAGTTATATAAACCCAGATATAAAATCACATTACAGTAAATAATTATGCAGCAAATTTCAAACATAAAAGTCATCATTTTCAAAGTACCAAAACAATCAATATATTGATACACTATATTTGAAACACTGCAAGAGAAAATTAATCTGGATTTCTACACTCTGAAAATATCCTTCATGTTTAAAGAAGAAATAAAATGTTTGGAGTCAAATAAAAGCAAAGACCAAAAAGAAAAAACAACAGTCTCATTAACTGAAAATGTTCTTTTTCTTTCAGAGAGAAAATAAATGAATTCATAGAGGAATGTAAGATAAATTTGCTCTAACAGATCAGAAGCTCAATAGAACTCCAAGTCAGTTGCATACATTGCAAAATATAAAATGATCGCTAAAACAATAATAAAAGCAAATAAATGAATATACTAATAGAAACAGATGATTATGCTAATAGAAAATATTTGATTAATTTCAACATTTGAAATCCGCCAAATTTAATGGTAAAGATCACCACATTTTCTAAGGGTTCTGATATCAACTGCAAATCGGAACGTTCATTACTAGCCCAGGCTTGGAAAGTTCACTAGAATGAGTTGTGAAGTGTTCAACAAGTAGTCCTGTCTCGTGGTGGCTCAGCGCTGAAATTGCTGACAAAACCAGATACATTTAGAAGGCCCTACACTGGGAATCTTAAATTTGTGTCTTTTTCTGGTGCTGCCTGATACTAAGCAGGGACAGCCGGCACAGCTTTGGAGGGCTACGCTGCCGCAAGCATAAACACCTATGCTGCATGTCACGCACCATGTAGCCAGGCTCGTCCATGGGTCGGTAATCATATGTGTTCATTTTTACTTCAGATGCTTTTGGCTCATGTCGACTTTATCTGGGCACAGTGCTACAGTAAGTTGAGAAACATCTTTATTCACATCTTTTTTGACCTGAATGAGTCTAATTTCTATAAATATTACTTAAGGAACCCTAAATCATGGAGCAAACTCACACTATCTCTTTCCATACTTACTGCAGCTCACCCCCTGTCTGAAAACCCTTTGCCTTTAACATCAACGCGTTGACTCTCTAACCCCTACTGCAATATTCTTGCCTCTTAGTCCTAATCTTGCCTAGCTGTCCTTGACATTTTTTCATATTTTTAGCACGCTTGCAGTACATGATGTTTACACTCTTGGTGTGTTGTTGGTACATGTACATATACACTTTACGTTTTTTCTGACACTTTTTTACTACCCTCCTCTCTCCATCTCTGGATCTCCTTAAATTTGTGGAAGACCAATCTCCTTACTTCATACTATTCATCTTTTATTTTGCTCCTTATTTGTAATCTGTGTCTACCATATAAGAAAAGCCAAACAACTTTTAACATTGTGTGTCTGATTAAATTCACTTGACACGATCTAATGGTTGACCCATTTTCATACCAGGGACTCAAGTCTAACTTTATCTCATAGTAGGAGTTGTGAAATGCATCACATGTTTTAAAACAAGAGAAGAAACTGATTTCTTTGAAGTAATGATGGCTCACTCGTACCCCCTGCAAAGATGTACTTGTGCCAGAGTACTTGAGGGTCAATTAATATGATTCAGCCATTGATAGCATAAAGAATAAAATGATGTATTTCAATTTCACATCCATTTATGGAAATAAAATTTTAAGAACAAAAATTTGTTAAAATAGTATACAGGATTAAAAAATGATTAGGATTGAGAGAATGTGATATAGGGTGGAGCTCACTGAAAAGGAACATTTTTGAGATGGCTACTGCAGTAGATAATTGCAGCTTAACTCAATAGGGAAACTTTGACATGCTTCAAAACATGCCACAGAGGAGAAGAATATTTATACACAACAATGATTCAGTAAGTAGTTAAAGGCAACTTTCTAGAGGTGTTAATTTTCTGGCATTTCCAGGCCTGCCAAGCGGCTGGGTAGCGCTTCTTTCCAGGAAACCCCTCTCCCATAATGGTGCTCATACGGATGCTAGAATTCCTATGGACCACAATCAGAAGGTAGGAACCGCTGGGCAGGTGAGAGCATAGTATTTGCTGATGGGTTACTAAGCTTAAAGGCAAGCCAACAAGCAAAACCACTAAAAAATTGTCTTTAATATCAGGATACAAATATCACTAGTACTGATATCTGTTCAATGTGGGTTAGAATTGAAATTTTGAAATAAAGCCAAAATACAATAAAATGCAAAATATTATGGAAAAGATCAAGGAAATGCATGTCTACTTCCAGATAACATTGCTTCTTGAGAAAACATTTAAAAATCTACTTTTAAATTTAACGTGAATTAGACAAGGTTTCAGGATGCAATTTTAACAGTAAAAGTTCAGTCATATTTCTAGACATAACCACACATTTGGGAGGATAATATAATAAAAATATAAATACAAGAATACATATGTAATATATATTACATATATTTAAACATCATGAAGTGTCTCTATAAATATAATGGAATATTACTGATATCTATGATCTAAGTAAATGAAATGAATCCAAGCTCATGGATTGGAGAAATCAACTGTCATAGAACATTAATTATTTCTTAAGCAATCCTTAAATAACTATAATGTCAAACAAAACCAAAGCAGCTTGCTTGTAGGTGGTTGTAAAGAATAGTAAAATTATTCTGTAGTTTTTTTAAAAACTCAAGTACTAAGAATACTCAAAAAATTTTGATGAAGGATATAGTGTATTTTATACCAAAAGAAATACTAAATATAACTTACATATTATGTAGTTTGTCACATGAAATTGAAAACAATTGTACGGAACAAAACAAAAAATGCAGACATTAATGTAGACATATATTGGCACTTGTTTTATGACCAATATACTTCTTAAATGAATTAAGAAAGAATAACTTTAAAAATGATTCAAGAGAAATCAAGTATGCTTTAATTTCCACATGAAAGAAATGTTCTATCTCTGGTTCAATGTGGTAGCGATTGAGCATATAAATACACTTATTTTACATAAATAATAGATATAAATGAGGACAAGAAAAATAAAACTACTAAATAAAACATAAGAGAATATCCTAATGTCATGGATATGGCAACTACCAACCAAAAAAGGTAGTATCAACTAGAAAGAAAAACACTGCTAAAGTAAAATACAATTAACTTAAGAAATTATATTTTTTACAAAACACAATGAAGTGTTAACATAAAAATGGAATAGAGATGATTTCCAATGCACAATTTACCAAATGATGTGAATCCAGAAGATTTTTTTTTAAAAAAGAACATGCCAGTAGGAAAAGAGGGGGGAAAAAATCAAACAAGAATGAACAAAAAGTTGATATTAAAATGGCCAGCAAACATGAGGGTTTGCTAGCAGGGAGACATCTCTTGCTCTGGAGCTGCACATCCACCAAATTAAAGAGGAAGCTGTAACCATGAAAAGGAAGCTATTACCAGAATTTGCAATTGACTCAGTTGATTAATAGTTCAAAAATTGAAGATAAATGCAGGGTGATGACCAGGACAAGAGTGTCTACCTTCATGTGGAACAGTGACTGAGAGCACAAGAGGGACAACGTCAGGCCTGCCAAGGTCCAAGTATTTTGCTAGAGGAATGGTTTCACTGGTATTATTCACTTGCTAAAAATTCATCAAATCTTTCACTTATAATTAGACAAAAGTAAAATGCTATTATATATTATTTAGAAGCAAAAAGACATCCTGAAAATATGCAGGAATGAAAAGGAACGTAAAGCAAATGGCCTGGTTTTTGAGGATGAACATAGCAGTACAGCTAATAAATAATTTTTTTGAAATAGAATGGCTATTTTCTTTAACTGTATACTCTGTAAATGGTTATTTGTTATATTTAAGCATTTTCCACTTTTTCAATAATGCCTGTTCAGTCTAAAGCTTCTACTGCAATGAGATACCTTTTTTGTTGTGAGATAAAAGATTGTAGAGATGGTATACTTGCTTTGGAACCTAATTTATACTTAAGGCTAAGGTACAGAAGCTATAATAAAGATCAAGTGAAAGGTGCAGTTAAAATGTCTGAAAAATTCAACAAACATTAGCTAAAAGTGTACCGAGAAGCAAATATGTATGGGACATGTACAAAAGCAAAAGTGTTTATGAGAGCTCAGTGAAATGGAAGACATTTATTTTTTGATTTTCCTGTATTTGAAAGAACGCCAATTGTGAAGTTCATAATTGCAGTTGAGAGTTTGACTTCAGGCTGAGTAATACTCCAACTGCCTCCCACACTGAGTATGAAATGATTTTAAAGTATCACACTAAAGATATGGAGGATACTGCGTCATGTAACATATTTATTCCAAAATCTATTTATTCTTAATTGATTGGATATTTATTTACACCTTAGCAATTGCATTGAATGTTTCCTTTTAACTAATTATACCTGCAATATTATTTCCGCTACTCAGCATTTAATCAGAATGCTCTTTTATACTGCCCTGTGTATTGTGAACATATAAATAAACACATTACCGCTTCCAAACCTCGAAAATTTCCTGAAGACTTGTGGGCACTAGTTATGACAGAAGATGTAGAATAAAGTGGAAAAGTGGCCATTTTAAGATGCGGGGCAATAGGAAATTGGATGTATCATGTTTTTTGAGAGAAAGATGGGGGCTAGGTCTTGTAAACCATGAAGAAGTGATGGCACAAAATTAAGCAGGGATTGACATGGTGACATTTCCATTTTTTAAATATTAATTTTATTGAGAAAGAAATAGCATTGAGACAGTTTCAAAACAGGTTAGTAGGACAGTTACAGCAATTCATACATTGCGTATTGTCTTTATAGTATTTCTTTATACTAGGAGATGCAGATATTATATCTTGTCTAAACAATATTAATAAAAACCTTTCTTCTCATTGAACTAAGAAAAAAATAGCTATGTATCTATCGAGATTTTCATTTTTAATGTCTTACTTGGCTTACTATGAATAAGATGTATTTGAATGGAATGACTGAAGATAGAAGGTTATATGCACCTTCTCAATGTGAAATGCAAGTATAAGGATAGCTACATACATGGAAAAGTCTTCAAAAATTAGAAAACTCTTTAGAGTTCTGTTTTAGTAAAGGATGGTTTCAGCCATTTTAAAAAAAATCCTTCAGGGGGAGAAGAGAGCATATATTTAAGTTTCATAAAGCATTTTGACTACTCATTATCTCAAAAGAAAATAAGTACAAAAATGCAAACTAAATTATGATTTTTGAAGACAATAGCAAAATTATACAAGATATGTACTTGGGGGTATGATAAGGAAGGATGTGTTCTACCTGTCAAATATACACTGAATATTTCAAAATTCTGCCAAGTATGAATGCGGGTAAAAGGCAATGCTAAGGGTCTGAAGCCAGTGAAAGTTTTGCTACATTTCATGTCTGATTTCATTACAGCAGTTGTGCTATCTTATAAATATTTGAAGCCCTGCCTGTATAGCGCCTCTGTGCACATCCCCTGACGCTGTCACAGGGCCCTCATGGCTGGAGAGCGTGGTCTTTCTGTCACACTCTGGTTTTAATTGATGTCATCATATAAACCACTCCTTTATAGTATTCCTGCAGGAGGACCGATGACATGATGGCTCAAACCTGATGCTTCATGTGCAATCCCAATAGTTCTATATATGCTGTTTTCATTAGTCTCATTCTATCATACTTAATTTTCTTAATAATTATCAGACCTTGACAAGCATGGGTCAATGGATTACATTATAGGCTATGAAATTCTGTTAAAAATACTGCAACACATCTATTTATTTTCATCTAATTTCCAAGGCTCAGTGGTTTTATAGTTACCAATAGAGGAATTCTTAGGTACAGCTATGGGAAAATCTCATGTTTTTCTTCATTTGTTTGACCTTCTTTCTAATTTCATTTTATTGTGACATGTTTGCAGCTCATGTAGTTTAGACTCATGTTGGGAGTGGTTACATGTACATATTACAACTTGTTTCTTTTTTTAATCCTCTTTTCCTTTTCTCCTCCTCTCTCCCTCTTCCTCTCATTTTCCATCTCATTAATCATTCTTGGTGATATTATTAATGTTAGCTCATGTTCTGGCATATAGTGTTTACATTAATTGAGTTTTCATTTTATTTATACATTCATCTGTTGATAGAGGTAATCAGGGTGACTGTGTAATAAATGCACTGTGTACTTTTAAATAATTGTTCTTTTTAATTTTATTATGTGTATTTTAAAAATCCTTTTATTTGTACATGCTCTTTTAAAACACCACAAAATTATTGTAATCTAATAAGTTATAACATCCTTAAAAGTATCATATCATTACCTAATCCATACATCATATTGGAAAATGTGCTTTTAAATTGTTGCTAATGTTGTTACAGTTTTGAGAACCACAACTCCTCTCTTACTATGTTCTGGTTTCCTTATTTAATACTTACAAAATATAAGGCTGAAAAATGGTTAAATTCCTTCACTCCTACAAGGCAAATTAATTACTCCTTTTCTTGCCCATGTTTACCCTGTCTTACATGCACACTGTACCTGTGGTCAACAACCTTTTTTAATATCACATTTATCCTACAAACAATTTGTCTTTGCTGTTTGTATTGAAAAATTATAATAAGATATCAAACTGTAATAGATGTATGATCTGCTTCTGTTCATATTTGTAGCAACGAATATTTTCAAAAAATGAATTTGAGTTCATTTATTTTCAGCAAGTCATCTATTCTCACAACCAGTCAAATTCTCATCAGTTCCTTTGGGAAACACTGAATTTCCATATTCTATTCTTTATATGCATGGTTAGTGATAGTATTCATCATGAAGAATCTCTGCATGTGAGTATTGTGACAATATGGCTACAACTTTGAGAAATCCTTCATACCTACATTTGTCAAAGAACAAAACTAAACTAGCTGCTTCATCACTGTATTTAAAAATCATATAAATTTTTAGAGAAATGATTTTTGTACCATGCATGGTTGTAGCCCTGGGAGCACCACAGCGATTTTTTAGAAAAGGTACATTATGGGGTATGTAACTTCCACATTTATGCATAAGAACTATTTTTATTGATGAATGATCAATTTTAATTTTATTCATTTTACCATAGTAAAATGTATACTTGACAATAAAATAAAATCTGACATTTGTAATACATAATGAACGTGTAGAATAATGATCAACATTTTCAAAATCAACAGTTTAATTGTGTACAAGATGTAAAAGTAACAGCAGAAAGAATTTCTGTGCGATGGACAGTGAAAATCCAAACAAAACTCTAGAGATAATATTTGTTTTAGTTATCACATCTAAAGCATACTTCACCCATGAGAACAGCATGTCTCATACACAGCTCTCACCCAGACAGCACATGCACTTAGCTTTCCTTCGTGTTTGGCAGGCCATACTTATCATTCACAGTCTTCTTTTTTCAGGAGCTTCCTACTATTTTATGCAATGTCCACTCATCAGGAAAATGAAGCACCAATAAAATAAAATATCAAATATATGTTGAGTGTGTAGAATAAAATTATCATTTTCTATATCAACAGTGTGTTTGCTTGCTATACCTAAAAAATTAGCAGCACAAGTACATTCCTATGTGAACTATAGTGAAACTGTAAAACTCTATCAGAAAAATAATCTATACCTCAAATTTGGAGGCTATGAGTTTTTTCAGTTCATTGCATATTCTAGATATTATTCTTTTATCTAAAGAGCAGCAGAAACTTTTTCCATTCTGTGGGTTGTCTTTTCACCCTGTTGGTAATTTCGGTTGCTGCATATAAGCATTTTAATAAGATTAAATCCCAATTGTTGATACTTTGTGATGTTTCCTATGTGACTGTAGTTTTTTAAATAAAGTCTTTCCAACACTTATGTCTTCAAGAGTTCTACCTATTCTTTCCTACAGCAGAGTTAGTGTTTCTGTTTTAGTATTTAGATCTTCGATCCATTTTGATTTTAGTTTCCTGTGTGGTGAGAAACAGAGAAACATGAGTCTAGTTTTCTTTTCTTTTCTTTTTTTTTCTTTTTTTTTTTTTTTTGTGTGTGTGGTACTGGGGATTGAACTCAGGACCTCGTGCTTGCCAGGCAATGGCTTATTCTACTGAGCTATCTCCCCAGCCTGCATGAGTCCAGTTTGGCATGTGGAAAACCATTTTTTTTTTTTACCATCTACCTTTAAGGACTCAATACAAAAATAGACATCAAAAAAGAATAGATACTTCTCAAATGAAATAGTACAAGTAGGAAATAAGTATATGAAAATATGTTCAACATCAGTAGTCATTTGAGAGACACAAATTAAAGTAACATTGAGATTGCATCTGACTCTAGAGAGAATGTCTATGATCAAGAAAACAACCAATAACAAAGATGATGGAACTGGAAGGAACAAAAAATCTTCTGTACTTTTGGTTGGAGTGCAGACTGGTACATCCACTATGGAAATCAGTGTGGAGATTCTTCAGAAATCTGAAACTAGCAGTTCCTTTTGGCCCAGCTATTTCCAAACTTGGTATCTTTGGGAAATGATTAAAAGCACCACACTACAGCAATATATGTTCCCCCCAGGTATACTAGAGCATAGTGTTAATGGAAAAAGTTTGAACCATGAACTGATTAATGGATAAAGAAGATGTGGGTTTTTAAATACAATGGAGTACTAATCTGCCATGAAGAAGGATGAGCCTGAGACATTTCTAGGTAAATGGATGCACCTTCAGACCACATTTTAAAATGAAGTAAATTACACATGTGTAGATATCATGCCATTCTTTGATATGAGAAACTGAAAGTGTAAATAAGAACCAAAATTTATAAGAAATATAATAAAAGAGAAGAAAATGTTCACATGGGAAGGGGAACTAAGCAAGAGAAAGGGTTTTGAAAGCAAGGAAAAAAATGAGAAAAGAGTAAAAAAACCAACTTTCTGGGTGTGGTTGCACATGCTTATAATCCCAGCTCTTGACAGGCTGAGGCAGGAAGGACTGATACAGGCCTGGGCTATATAATCACTTCAAGACCAGTGTAAATTACAAAGCAATAACTTCTCTCAAGGAAAAAAAATGCAATGCTTTTTAAAGAAGAAGGAAAAGAGCAGTTGAAAAGAAAGCAGAGGGGAGGGGAATGAGAAAAAAAGATGAATCAAATACAAGTACAAACCTTATGATGAATGTGAGCACACTGGCTGTCTAAATATACCAATAAACTTCATTAATACACCTAAAGCAATTTTCACCCATTAGAATAGCATGCTCCATTCATAAATGTGGCTTATACTGACCTCTTTGGTAGGATGTACTTGACATCTTAGTGGTCTTCATGTTTTCTTAGGAGGTTCTTCTGATGTTTCACCTGCTCACTGATCTGTTTCACAATTCTTTGGAGCAGATTGTTGGGAAGACACATGCTATTCTTCCTTTGTTGTAATTGATTGCTTATTCATTGCAGCTCCAGCCCTCTAAGAAAAGTTCTCTATTACACTTTGTGCTTGTTATCTTCTTTATGAACTAGGATACTATTTACACCACACTTTTAGGATTGAACAAAACACAGCCATTGGCCAATGCTTCCTGTTTCAAATGAAATCATAGTTGCTGCATAACTCATCAAACAATATGTGTGTGGTAAAACATGACCATTGCTGGCTTTATTTATGTTGAGGATTCAGTATCAATTTTTTGCTTGTTTTATTTTGAGATATAAAAAGCTTATTTGCTTCTTGCTATGTAGTTCAAGCCAGCCTTAAACTCACTGTATAGCACAAATAGAGCGTGAATTTACTGTATCTTCCTGCATCATCTTCCTGAGTGCTGAGATTATAGGTGTGTACCACGAGGACCCTCACCTCACTATAAACCTTATCATGATAGTGTAAAGTTAACAGTGTCAATATTAATTTATTTTTATTCATCAAAATGTAGTGCAGGCTAGCCAGGAATTCACTCTGTAGCACACGCTGACCTGGAGCTCACAGGATCATCCCTCTTCAGCCTTCTGAGTGCTGGAATTATAGGCAGGCAACACCATGTCAGACTTCCTATGAATGTTATCATCCTGGTGTAATGTTACCAGGATCAATAATCCTTTTCTTTTTATTCACCATCTAAGAGGCTAAAATTATGTCTTCTTGAAATTCAAATATTGTAATATACAATTCTGTATTGGGAACTGCAATATTTTTTCAGGAATCTTGACTTTGTTTTCATGTCGTTCCTGTGCTGGACAATGGGCATTCTTTGAGCAAATGTAGCATCAGTGGGTAACCAGCAAAACAGTGGTTAAATGGGACATTTGGATTTTTTGTAAATAGATACAACAAGCCTGTCACAAAGTCATGGGGCTTCTTACAGCATGAAGCAAAACCTCAAGGTTGAGTTTCAGAATAAATTTCTAAATTCAAGGTACAAAATTCCTTTATATCTGTGAGGGGATATATTTTTATGCCATATTTGGAAGGCTTGCTTGGCATATAGTTACAGCAACTTCAAAAACCACAAAATGATGCAAATTGCTTGTCAATTGTCATGCTTTTCAGGGGTGCATAAATTGCTTGATAGTGTAAAACAAAACTTTCAACAAATGAGCAAACAGCAGTCACATTGTCACATTGTTGTTATTGTTCTTAATGTTGCATCTTCTTTCTTGGTGGTTCTTTTTGTTGTCAAAACATAAGCAATTTTAAGGGAAACCAAATCTCTTAAGTGTCATGATTGTTCTAAAATTCTCAGTGCCACAAGTCACTTCTTCATAAATCCTTTCAATCCTGATGATTTCAATGGTAAAATCCTGCTAAGAAGTCTTTTAGTTCAGATAGAGAAGTATCATGACAAATATATTTTTGAATATTACTGTTGATTCATAGAATGTTTTGTTGTATTTCACTACTAGTGCATTGCATATCCTGTGACATGCCATCCATTACAAACAGTTAATTACATTGAATCTAGTGTTGGTATTCCACCCAATAGGTTTCACCCCTGGAAAGAACCTATAACATTTTTTGATCTCATTTTAACATTGGATTACTCGTGACAATTTTGTTCCATTTCAAATATTTGACTAGTCAAATTTATTTAAATTACTCTTTTCTTCTGCTTCTGAATCAAATTCTTCATCTGATTCCAGAAAGCATGGTGCTTCATTCAGTGCTTCTGTCAGTCAAATATTGCTCACTTCTTAGCCTTATGTGATCCAATCAATCTGATGATTCATTTTCAATCTCCTCTCAAATTTGTAAAGGCCAACTTTCATGGGGGATTTTACTAATTGGACTATTTCTATAAGAAAAATCAAAATAAAACAATTACACATAAATGTAATAGTCCATCATGTGGGTAAAACTCACTCATTTACACTTTGACACACATGAATATGGTTTGCTGTTCATCATATCAAGTGGATAAATATAAAGATTGTTCCTTGTATTTGCCCCTGCACAGTTACTAAGAAGAACAGATGGTTTTCATTATACTAAAGTACCTATTTCATTAGAAAAGTATGGTATGGGTGTCTGCAACCCTGTATGAAGAACTGAGTAGATATTTGTTGAGTGATATCAGAAATAATGTACATTTAGCATGCTAGGCTAAGTGAATTTAGTAGTGTAATTTGGAAGTCTCACATTTATATATGGATTTATGCTTAACAGGCAAGTGTATTTATTGTACTCTATTAAATACAATTGTATTGCTGAAATATTGTTTTAAATTTGTGGAAAATTTGAAACATTTCAAGTCATGCAAATACTTGACTAGCTTTTTTGAATTCTAACTGACAATAAGTTCTTGTTTGCTCATGGTTTTCCAAATAGTAACATTCCAACAAAGTAGGACAAATACAAACAAAAATAGAATTTCTGTTTTACTGTCAGTGAAAAACAACAACAGTAAAAAAAAAGAATGACCACTTTTGAAGTTTGAAGAAATAAATAAATGAAGCCTGAATGGAAAATAAATATTGTAACAACAACAACAACAACAACAACAACAAAACAATGAAGTCCCTAAGGGTAATTGTATATTCTTTTTTTAAATCAAAAACCTAATTTTATACATAATGCATTCTAATGTGATACTCAACATGTCTTTCTAAACTTACTTATAAAAAAAGAAGAGAAATAAAGCCTTTGGAATATTGCCCAAGGAAATTCTTCACAGGGCTGCTTTGAAATTGCAATATGCATTAAGATCCTGGGGAGATAATGTTTAAGATGAAGTTGAAAGGATGGACAGAAATTGAACTGCTAATTTTATATGCAAAATTTGTGGACTTGAGGGCCATGTGGAAGAGGTCTGGGGTGTGCAGAAGGAATGTATCTTTGGAACTTGGAAAGTTGTGAGAGCCCAAGAAACTTGAAAATACTTTTACTACAGGATGCAGAGTAAAATAAGGGGAGCATGCAGCTTACAAGCAAGAGAGAGCTGTAAAATTGTGTGTCAGGAGAAAAGAGATTTGTACTGATATTGTTTAGAAAGATATTATGTCTGCATCAAGCATTCTGAATAACTACTATGAAGGCAATAATATGCAATGTATTATTTATTGTAACTGTCCTACTAACCTGTTGTGAAACTGTCTCATTACTATTTTGTCTTTTTCCTCATTAAAATGAATAAAAAGATAGAGAAAAATAGAAATTGTGTGTTAGCATAGCAAACAGCTTTGTTGTAGTCTTACCTGTAGAAATGAGCGAAATAGGAAATGTACATTATGAGCAGTAAGGTATACTGAAAAGAAGTTTTTCCATTCAAGTGTTTTGTGTTGGCTTGGTTGTTCTTGCTACTTTCAGAAATACGTTAGATGTGAGAAATAAATTGAGGGCTGGACCATTAGATAAAAAGATCCAAAACCTGATATTTTTAAGAGTCTCAAATTCTACAGATAAATAATTATTAATATAATGAACTGTTTCCCAAAAAGATTAAATTCATGCCAGTCTTTAAAAAACATGGTCTAAAGATGAAAAGATTCTAAAAATACAAGATCCATTGTTAAAATTTGAGACAGATCACAAATGGTTCTTCAGAGCACACAGACAGGAACCTCCTTTTTAAGGAGCTTGGGGAGATACTTCATGCTTGAATAAGTTAAATAGTGGCACTTCTCACATGCTTAAGGTTGACTTCAGAAGAATCCAAAAGTAGATAATGTGGAGGTAGGTTTATTTAATAAAGTAAACACCAGCATGATTCCAAAAAGACCCACAAAACTTTTAAAGGAATTACATCAGCAGAAAACTGGCACATTGACCTGAAATGTACAGATGAAGTTCAAAAGGAAAAGCTGTATACTATCTCTTCTAGAAAGAGAGAAAAAAATGAAAAGGAAGCAATAAAGATGACGAAAAGCTGAATTAAGAAGCAGACTAACTTCTGGGCTGCAGATCTAAACTCTGATCACTGACTCTTCATCATTTATTGAGGTGGATTTCAAAACTGGCATGATGAATGACTGAGGTCTCCCCACACCCCAACCCTTCCCAAAGGTGAATTCCTGATGATAATCCTAAACCTATTTTACTGAATGTATGTATTGTTTCTTTAATTCACAGATCTACATAACACAGGCTTTATAAGCTAGATCAAAGAATTCACATTTGTATGTAGACCTGAACTGAATTATGAGTAGTTTCATGACACTGGGCTAACCGTGTAATGTAGTTTTGCCTGTGATGGGACTGGAAGAACTGTCTGGGAAGAGTAGGTGGGAGGCGGAGAGTAAACTGTGGAAGCGGGGCTCCTGTATTTCTTGTTATTCCCAATTTCTTGCTTTAGCTCTCATATATTTCTCTACTACATTCTCCATGATTTGTCTGCATTGCTAACAAAATACAGCAGATAGATGCAGCTTCTGAAATTACAGTAAAAAGTCATTTGCCTTTTGCCCTCCTTTTTCAGTTTTAAGATCATATTGTAGTCATAATATCTATATATAATATATTAGTTATTAATTTATAAATTGTATAATATATAAATAATATAATATATAAAATATATATTATATACTGAGTGTATGTTGTCTCTTTAATTCATAGATCTGCATAATATAGGCTTTAGAAGCTAAATCAATGAAGTCATATATATATATATATATATATATATATATATATAATGCTGGAATTCAACTTTCTAATTTTATGTTCTGTGGTAGAATCCACATGATAAAGAAGAGAAGACTTTTGTCTTCTCTTGTCCACACAAGAGATCTCAGCGATCACTGAAAACCTATCAAGCTTATATATGAAACTGTAACCTTTTTTGCAAATTACAAAAGATTTTGGTCAGAAAGGCACAGTTATTCTGAGTCCAGATGGGCGATGTTCCAAATGGACTGAAATAATAAGTGATTCTGGCTAGCTCGTAAGTTGGAAAGAAGTAACTTGTTCAATGAAGCTGCTAAGCTGGACTGTCAAATGACTGGCTTGAGAGAGGCCAGCAGACTGATACAGCACACTCATAGGCATGTCTCTCTGGGTCTTGGTGCCACGGCCCTGGGTACCATATGGGGTCCACGGCTTTCCCTTCCCTGGCACTCTTCCCTTCTCTGCTTTCTGCACATCATGAACTAAGTAGCTTGTCTCTGTCACACATGGCTGCCCTGATGTTTTTGTCTTGCATCTAACCATCTATGGGTCAAAATCTATGAAAATATGTCCTGTGATGATTTTCCTCCTTGAAGCTACAGATCTCAGATATTTTTCTTACCAGTGAGAAACAAGGAGTACTATATAAAATAATAAATGATTGCTGCAGATTTCATTTTGACCAATTATGTCAGAACAAGATCAGAACTGTCTTGATGCATTTATAAAAAATAGTACTTTTACATATATACCTGACGCATTTGAGAGTTTTTGTTGGCATGACCAAATGTCTGAGAAAAGCAACATAATGAAGAGAGACTCATTCTGGCCTGTGGTCTTAAATGCTTCAGTCAGTGGTCACTTGGCCGCATTGCTATACTTTGAAAAAGAGGCAGAGCATCCTAGAGGAAGAGCATTGAGAGAGCAAAAGCAACAAACAGAACTGGGAGGCGAGAGGAAGAGGCAAGGTGAGAGGGTGAGCACACTGCACACCCCACTGACCGACTTTGTGCAGGTGTTCCTAGCCTCCTGGCCCACTCAGCTGTGAGCCCACCCATAGTTAAGGACCTCAGAACCCCATCGCTCGAGGGCAGACTTCTGAGCACTGCCCCACTGGGGACAGAGCCTTCTTGAAGGACATATCCGGAATTAGACCAGGAGTGCCCTCCTTAGGCTCTCTTCTCTTCGTCCTTCTCTAAGTCTCATATATTCCTTCCTTTTCTTTTTCTTATTTTTCTGTACTTCTCTTTTCTCTCACTTTTTTCTTTGCCCTTCTTTCCTATCTATCTATCTATCTATCTATCTATCTATCTATCTATCTACCTATCTACCTATTGTACTTAGTACAGGGTGTACAGGGTTTCACTACGCTAATCGGACTCATCATGATCCTTCTCTTTTCAGCTTCCAAAGCATCTCAGAATGCTCTGTGGTGGGGCAGGCACAGCACGCGGGAGATTGAACCCCGGTACCTGAGCCTACCCAAGCGGGTGCTTTAGTGCGATAAGCTATCAGTCCGGCCCTTTTTGTTTTTGAGGGGGAGGGTCTACAGGGTATTCAGGATCCCACTACTAGATCAGACTCGTAGTGATCCGCCTGTTGACAGCCTCCCAAGAGGTGGGATTACAGGCGGGTGCCACCACACCCAGTCTCAATTGCCATCTCAGGGCGCCCCTGGGGCGGGGCCGGCACCGCAGGCCTGGAGATGAAACCCCAGCCCCTGTGCCTGCTTCCAGGAGCTTTAATCCGCTGAGCTATTCAGCTGGCCCTAGACCAGCCCTTTTGAAGTTTGAATTTTTTTTTTTTTCTTTTCTTTCTTTCTTCTTTCTTCTTCCTTTTTTTTTTGTTATCCGGGATTAAACTCAGTACCTTACACTTCCCAGGCAGGTGCTTATGTCACTGAGCTATCTTCCCTGACCCCATTCTTTATCTTTAAATCATATTTTAAATCTTTTCCTTATGTCAAATTAAGGGATTTGGGAACAAGAAAAGATGCATTAAACTACAGGATGAAACTATAGGAGGGCGTAAGTATGGTATTTTCATTCTAATGAAGGAAACAAAAATATATAATACACATAAAGAGGGCTGGGGAAATAGCTTTGCCGTCTATGTGTCTACCTGGCAGGCACGAGGACCCAGGTTCTTTCCCTGGTGCCGCATGCCATGCCAGCGCTGCACCCAGATGGCCACTGAAACTAGGCACGGTGACACATGCCTATAATCCCAGCCCTGAGGAGGCTGAGACAGGAGAATTACTAGGAGTCTTATCTGTTTAGCAAGTCCCTGTACCAAATAAGTAAATAAAAAAATGA
>NW_004524748.1:4417456-4419500 GCF_000260255.1 Octodon degus
TATATATATATATATGGCCGGCAAGATAGCTCAGGGGACTAAAGCACTTGCTTAGGCAAGTTTAGGCAAAGCATGGACACTGTGGGTCCATCTGGCACCACATGCTGTGCCAGCCCCACCCACAGGGTGGGCTGAGCTGGGGTGTGTACATGGTGGCACACACTTGTAATTCCAGAGCTGGGGAGGCTGAAAGCAGGAGGAGCTGCATGTTAAAACCCTGTAACAACCAAATAAATAATTATTAATAATAATAATAATAATAATAATAATTCTATAATGTGATTTTTTAGCAATGTATATTATAAAATAAATATTCTTTGAAACATTTGTTGTAATGAGATCTCTATAGAGGACATTTTAGATAGGGTATGCAAAAATATCAACTTCAAAGAGATAACAAGGGATTCCATACAGAATAACACAAAGAAGGCAGCAAGGCCACCTTGGAAGGGGACCCCAGGCAGAGGACCAGCATGTGCAAACCTGTGACTGCCTCTGTCCTTTTTGTGTCGCTACAGCCCTCAACAATTTCCATACTTCTTTCTGATAAATATTGGTCGAGAAACAACTAGGACTTAACCTAAATGAGTTGGACTCTGTCTTCTCCTAGGTATGAACAAGAAAAACATATCACCCCATGTATTTCTGATTCTTTAGCTTCTCTACAGAACCAGTGCCGGGAACCAAGCCACCATGGTGGAAAGACAGCGTGCAGGGTGCCGAGCAGCAGCGAGGACGCTTTGCGGGTTTGCACCAGAGCTCACGCGCACTGCTGAAGCTGCGCTTTGCAGGGTGTTTCATTGTAGGATTTTACAAGACCTATTCCCACGCTGACAGTTTGTATCTGGAATGTAATCAAGTGCATCTGTAACTAATTTATCCTCTATCTGTTCCTCTTTGAGAATTATCATGTAAAAAAGTAGATGGTGGATTAAATATGAAAATAAAATTATGCATAAAATATTAAGAAGTTTTTTCAATGTCTAAGTCCATGAAATAGATACAATTATTAAAAACTTTAAGTATAAAATGCAAATGAACATTAAATGCTTGGTTTTAATTATATTTTCAAATAACATTTAAAGACAGTGCTTATTGCCTAAATATTAAAAGTAGGATCCAAAGCACTGCATATGATAAAATATAAAATTGGTAGAAAATATGCACAGAGAAACAAATACACACAGAGAACTGAAAAAATATATTAGAACGAAATATTCATTAAGATGATTTATGCATTGTAACCAATTCCATTACTTGGTATATTTGCCAAATATTTACTTCCCCAATTAGCTCACATTACTTTATAAGCAGAAAAATTCTGTATTATATTTAGTGAATACTCCACTCATTAAACTCAGTGTAATGTTAACTTAGTAATTATCCATTTAATTGCAAATATAATAGAAGTCTCGCTAATGGGAGCAAGTAGCCTCTTTACTAGTGCTTTTGATTGGAAAGCAACTTAACTTAGTTAATTCTAGTGCATGCAAATGAATGAAATTCATATCACAGTATAACTTTTAATTCAAGCACCATTTAATCACTTTATTATTTTGTCATGAATTAATAGATACAGTGAGATTCATCTAACTAAATTAAACTATGAAAAAAGAAGGAAACAGAAAGAAACATAAGAGGAATTTTTTCAAGGTTTAGTTAACAAAAATGTAAAGCATATATTGTGATAATCTAAGAAAATAATTCAGTGTATATCTAGACGTTACACATGTGTGTGCATGTTTCAAACATTTGGCTAATATTAAATTGCAATGCTTTAATGCTTTAGTTGTCTGAAGATTCCTTATGAGAATTTTTTGTTTGTTTCCTAAAATGATTGAACAATATAATTCATAATTACATTAAGTTTTGCTTATTTCATGTTTATTAAAGTTTATCTGCATCTTTAAGTTGTAAAGAGGAATAAAGTAAAAATCATAGATTAAAATATGATCATGGGGGGCCAGGGAGATGGCTCAGTGGAATAAGCACTTCCCTGACAAGCGCAAGGGTCTGAGTTCAATCCCCAGTTCCACCAAAACAA
>NW_004524748.1:4419615-4436956 GCF_000260255.1 Octodon degus
GCAAGGGCCTGAGTTCAAACCCTGGTTCTGAAAAAAAAAAAAAAAGAAAGAAAGAAATTAAATAGCATAAATATGATTAAGATATCCGTACTATTTACATCCCTTTGGCATAATTATTGACTCCAAAAGACAATGACTTGAATAACATGGCAAATTCAAATTCCTGCTCATGAGACCAGGGAGATGGCTCAGTGGAATAAGCACTTGCCTGACAAACACAAGGGCCTAAACTCCAACCCCAGTTCCACCAAAAAAAAAAAAAAAAAAAAAAAAACCCTGCTCTTATCAAATAACTTTTGTATGTTATTCTTTTCATCATTTGGTGTTAAATTCTATGTCACCTTATACATATATACTCATATAAAGTACCATGCAGAACAATTCTTAAACTACGATAAATAACAATTATGAAGGTGTTTCACCACATTCCATGGAAAAACAGAATGGAAGAGAAATCTTTCAGAAATCAAGTCTGGTTACATGAATGTAGCTACTTCAGAATTCAGAATAACCAAGTACAGGAAAGGTGTCAAAAATTTAATTTTATGTGAATTTGGTATTTTGATAGATATACTTTCTTTTATAGATGTATGCACACATTAAACATGTATCATTACAGTATTCTTTCCTACTACACATAGTTTGGGTGTTACAAGATCTAAAATATTGTAAGGTTCAAAGGTCTTTACTGCTTTCTGTAAATCTAGAACCTATTGTGAAAATCTTTCCTTTTCTGTGCCCCTTCTCCAACTAGTGACTTTCCGGTTCTTCCTGTAGGTAGACAGGGAAGTATCTCTGAGAACATAAGAAATGGCCTCAAGAACCGGATAGAACCTCTAAATTTTAAGCTTTTTTCAAAGTGAGAGATAATAGATTCAAAAATTATTTCTGTACTTTAAATAAGGTATCAAACATAGCCCAATTCAGGAAAGCCCTAAAAATGTCACTTCTGTATTATCTCTGAATCTTCAGAATACTTGTCTCTTGCCTTTTCCAACACTTGTGTCTTGACAAGATTTCTAGTATAATTACCAATTCGTCATCTCCATTCTGTCTCAGTTGTTCCAAATTGTTCATTATGGTCTGAGTCCCTCTGGATATAGGATTTTCCTATACCATCTTTCAATTCATTCTGTTGTCTGTCATGTGTCAGTGTGAATTTCCTCTTTCCTTTTGGGAATAGAAGATTTGCCAGATGAATTTCAAGACACTGAGTGTCAGATGGTAGATTAAGCTAGTCTAAGAAAAATATCATTTCCCACAAGGGAATAGTAAGTATAGTCAACACTTCTTCAACTTTTAAATTGCCCATGTTGCTTTCAAGAAGTCATCAGTTTGCATGTGATACATCGGTGAATAAACAACAAGCGAGGCTCACGACAAACATTCTTCAAATCTTTGAGAATTACACTAATATTTGGCTTTCCTCCCAACTTGACAATATTTTTTATTTACTTTGGTAAGTAGTAAGATAATAGTGGAGATGAAGGCCTTGTGTGGAGTCTTTTTATGATAATACTGTTGACCCAGTGAGCTCACTGTGACTTAGTCTTAGTCCCAGACACTGTCAAACTTGGGGAACTTTTCTGTTTGTGGATGACATGAGTCTAACAGGAGATCCATATGACAATCTTTTTTAGGAAGATTGCTAAAAGTCTTCCTAAAAATCTCAAATGAGTATCTGCAACAAATAATCCTAACAGATCTGGCTAGTTTCTTTTTATCCAATGTAAATGTACCTATGTAAGATTCCGAAGATTGGTTTGAGGAAAGATGAAAATAATGACTGTTTGGTGTAAGTGGAAGGGCGCTGGGAGGTCCTTCACCATAGGAATTGATCTTTTCCTAAGCTGAAGGATTTCAAGACAGAGAAGTAAATCAGGTACAAAAGCATGGATAAGGGGCCAGATAGCTCAGTGGAATCAGCGCTTGCCTGGCAAGCGCAGGGACCTGAGTTCAATCCCTGGTTCCGCAAACAAACAAAAAGCATGGACAGATGCAGTTGATGTCCATTGGAGACCTCAGCTTCCAAAACAATCATTCTTGATTTATTTATGTTTTATTTTCTCCAGATGTTTTAAAGTATGATGGAGAAATGAAAATTATATTTTAGGCAAGCAGCATGGTGATCTCATGGGTACCTCGTGAGAGTAAAATCATGAGCCAGATGATTGCCCCCGTCATTGAATATGCTCAATCAGCTTTGAGTGAAAGGAGTGGACAATTCTCCTGCTGAGTGCTCATCTGCCTTGTCTTTGGGCACTGTCTCCATGACTTTCTAATTGTCAGGTTGTGCAGGCTATCAAATGTTTCTGCCTGTTTTAATATTTGCACTTACTTTTCTTAATGTTTTAATCCTATTGCTGTCTTGAAATCCAGTTTTAAGATGTCAAAGAATAGTCATCTCATAGGTACCTAAGGATGCTGGCATCCTACCACTACTGTATGGTGTATTAAAGTGTTCAATGTGGGACCCCTGGCTTCTCTTGCAGAGCTGAGATGCATGATGGTTGGCCCAGCCTTCCAAAGTGTATATCCCTTGTGCTTCAATCCTTTCTAAACATTCTGATCCCTTTCTCTACCATCCACCATAGTGCTTTTGATACTTCTTTACTTAGCGTGGCCCAGCTCTATTTTGATTTGTGAAAATATATCTCGTTAATTTGCACACAGTAGTTCACAGTTCCTTACCAGAGTGTTAAATCTTTTTTTGTGGTTCATAGTAGCCCATAATGACAAACTCTCTTTACATTATCCTATTTCCCTTTTCTCTGAAACAGCACTTTTATGATTTAGTTCCACATAATATCCCTTGCCCTACTAGTACCTAAAAATCAAATCTGGCCACTATCTGAGCACACCAACAATACATCTTTTCTCCACTGCTCTAGCACAAATAGAGCAAGGCCTTGCAAGAGTTTGGAGTTTGATATTCCTTTAATTCTGTGTTTCCCTGAGTATAAGGCCTAGCCCTGAGAATAATAAGCCTTTCATGCCTTACAAACCGCAGGATACTAGTACTCGCAGGTTAAGACAAGGATGGGCTGATTTGGGCAAGCACTTTTGATCTGTAGATTTCAGGGTAGAAATTTTCCTTTTAGGTCTTACTTTAGTGGAAAGAGAACAGGCAAGAGCTGAGTAAGTTATTAAAACAAAAATTAGAAGTGGTGCTCAGTAAGTTAACATATTCTTATAGTTTTGTTTCCCTTGCATAAGTCACATATCAATACTGTGATGCTGTCTGTTCTTTACTAAGCAAGACCAGTAGGACACTAAGCATTCATTAGTGTATAGAGTAGTTATTGTTAAGACGGTAAATATGATTTTCTTCTTTATCCTCCCCATTTAACCTTTTTTTAATCTATGTAAACTGATAGATAGCTTGGAGTACTACCTTTCATATTTTATTTATTTCCCTTTAAATGTTGGACACATGGGGACGGGGAGATGGCTCAGTGGAATAAGTGCTTCCCTGGCAAGTTTAAGGGCCTGAGTTCAATCCCTGGTTCCACAAAATAATAATGATGATGATGATAATAATAATAATAATAATAATAATAATAATAATAATAAAATAAATGTTGGACACAATTAAACCTTATCAGGTCAGGTCAATGCTTCATATGCTCTTTGCTTGTCTACAAAGTACCTGCTTAAAAATTCTTACATCTGGGCTGGTCAAATAGCTCATTGGATTAAAGCGCCTGCAAGCAGGCACAGGATCCAGGGATTCAATCCAAGCTGGCCCCGCCTCCAGGGCACACTGAGAGGGCAGTTGAGACTGGGCGTGGTGGCACATGCCTGTAATCCCAGCAATTGGGAGGCTGTAAACAGGTGGATCACTACGAGTCTGATCTAGTAGTGAGACCCTAAATACGCTGTAGACTCTTCCCCACAAAACACACACACACACACACACACACACACACACACCCCTTACATGACCCTATATCCAATTATTTCATGTTTTCAAATGATTATCTGAACTTATGTGAAAAGTCCTAGACTCTTTACCATGATATTAAATGTGCTCTATTGTTATGATTTCTACTCCTTCCTGAGTAAGGAGTTATTTGTTATGAGCCCCAACTCATATTCCGTACAAGTCAAATGCTGTGAAGACTCAAGTTTCTCTATCTTAATCCACTGTGCATGCCTATGGCTGTTTCTCCCCCAGGCAGCATCAACCCCCATGCTTCTACCTGGAGGCAAGGCACTGGGCACCCACCCTCCTCTGCAGTATCTCCTGTACCTCACAGCCATGTCTCTCTCTCTGTTTATATCTGAGTAACTGTCCTGCAATACGGCACCATTTGCTTTACTTTTCTACTTCCCTTGCTTGTCTTGAAAGTGTAATTTATGTGTTCATTCATTTATTTTGTGGTACTGGGGACTGAGCTCAGAGAGCTGATACTCAATTACATCCCCGGCTCTTTTATTATTATTTTTTTTGAGGTAGGATCACACAAGTTGCCAAGTTGCCCATGCTAGGCTCAAACTTGCAATCTGCTGCCTCAGGCTAATCAAACCCTGGGAAATACCAGTATAACTTTTATGTAGCTAGTCTTGAAATTTTATTTTTTTTAAATTTTGACTTGTAAGGGGCTGAGGAGACAGCTCAGCTGCATAAGTGCCTGGCAGACATTCGCAAATTCCCGAGTTCGCTCCCCAGTACTGAAAAAAAAAAAAAATCAAATATGAGAGCCTGCTAAATAGCTCAGCCGGGCACCAGGGAGATGGCTCAATGGAATAAGCACTTCCCTGGCAAGTGCATGGGCCTGAGTTCAATCCCCGGTTCAGCCAAAAGAAAAACAGAAAAACTAATAATAATAATAATAATAATAATAATAATAATAATAGTTCAGCAGATTAAAATGCCTGCAAGTAGGCACAGGGTTCAATCCCTGGGCCTGCCATGCTGACCCTACACCCCAGGCGCTCTGAGATGGTCATTGAGACTGGGCATGGTGGCATGCGCCTATAATCCCAGCTCTTGGGAGGCTGGAAATGGGCAGATCACTAGGAATCCAGTCTAGTAGTGAGGACCTGAATGCCCTTTAGACCCTTCCCTGCAATACAAAAAAAAAAAAAAAAAAAAAAAGAAAAAAAATTACTTGTATCTAACAATTGACATGCTCAATAACTATTTTGAATATATGAACACTGGACAGGAATGTGTATTTGATAATACATCTATAATTTACTACATGTATCACCTAGATGTATATTTCATCTTAAGCATCTTAGGTACCTACCCACAATAACCAAGAAAGAATATTTAGAAGCTACAATTATTAATGATTTGCTGACATTGAATTCATTATTTTCTTTCTTATATTCTGTCTTCCTTATATTTTGTAGTTTAATATAATGATATTCAGTGGTGCTAAATGCTTGTCATAGTACTAAGCATGGGTCATTCATTGAGAACAAGTAGTCAAATTCAGCAAAGTCACAAGTTTTCTTTAAAGTAGAATGTACCTCCCCTGAATTGAGGTTGTAATCTAATGCAAAATTTGGAAAATGCAGTGAATTCATGTTCTTTGGAAAAAATATTTGAAGAAACTTACTAGCAGAGTTCTATACTAGTTCATTTTCCATTATACAATATCAGTTAGTTTGCATATAGAAAGGAAATTTTTAATAATGAAAAGTTTACATACTTTGGTACACATGACCCACCTCTGGGACTGGGGCCTGAAATAATAAACTAAAGAACATTCTCCAGGCTGTGTCTCCAAGGAGGAAAAGAATAAAGGGTAGATTCTTTACATTGCTTAGATATATGTCCTACAATTATGCATTAGTTTGTATAAACATGTACAGGATAGCAAACCTACACACACACATGTACAGAAAGGCACAAGTATTTACAAACACAGAATATCTACACTCATTCACGGATCCAGATCATGATAGATTTACATGGGGCAGCTAATTTAGATTAAACTCAGTTCTCTTCTCAGCAAAAACTTAATCTCTTGGAATATACTAATTCTTTGATTCATGCTATGTAGCATACTATTTGTAGTACCTACAAAGTTGACATATCGATAGAAAATGTACTTGTTTTAATTTAGCATTCTTTCTAGTGACACTAAATATGATTTTACAGGGCACTGAAACAAATAGAAAAAAATAGAATAAAGTTATCAGATACCAAAAATTAAAGCAATTTTTGCAATTTAAATATCTGAGGCAATTAAATAAAAATTACTACAAATAGTATTTATCTGAACATATTATTTGGTTATGCACTACCAATCTGTTTATTAAGCATATATAAGAAAGTGTATTTCATTTCAAAGATGTATATAGTAATAATTATTGTACTTTTATTGTTTAGCCCATATTGTCTTAGGTTGTAGTATGTCAGTATATCACATGGGGATTAAAACCTGAGGTACATTAGTCCTAAATTGTCAGATTCTTTATTTTATTGACATACATATCATCCTTTTTATACAAATTTATTACAAAATCATAAATGGAACTCTGATACACCTGCAAGTTCTGTAAACCAGTGTATATTTACATATTTTAAATAATTATATTAATGTAGACAACTATATTTTTCAGTATAAAATGTTACTATGTTTAAACATTTATTCATCTGTTTCTTTGTTTCTGTTCTTACTTTTCAAAATAAAAATAATTGAATAAAAGAAAGTAACTAAGGCAAATAATAAAAATATCCATGTTGAAAAACAGAGACATTGGAAATATATATGTGAATTATTACAAATTGAACCCATCAATGAAACCATTCTCAGATAAAATAATAAAATAAGGTAAAAGTACCTAAAATCAAACAGTGCAAGATGTAAGTATCCAAGAATATTGTATGCCATTTTCTACCTATAACCTCTTCACAAAATGTGGACAAGATACAAAAATATGTATTTTTGAGATTTATCTATATCATGTGCAGCTATAGTTTTTCACGGTCAACTGTGTGTACCATTCAATTATGTGATGATGTCACAATTCATTCCATTCATTGATGTTAGACCATGTGTACTTTCTCAAAGTTGAGGGAATAATGAATATTGCTTTTGTGAAACCACCTGTGACTATCTTTTAGTGACATTTTTGTTAGGCGTACAACTAGGAGAAAAACTTCTACATTGTAAGGTTTTACACCGTCAGATTGAAACATTGCCAAGTTTGTCAATAATTGTTAAACATGTTTTAATTCTCTGACTGCATTTGATGATTTGTTGCATATTCTATCAAGTTGGTATTTGGGGCTCTGCTATTTTTAGCATGTCCATGATGAGTAATAAAATTTAATTTTCTCTTTTAGAATATCCTATTTTGTTAAAGCACCTGCAAGAAGGCACAGGGGCCACAGGTTTGATCCCCAGCCCCAGCCCCACACCCGGGGTAAACTAAGACAGAGATTGAGACTCAGCATGGTGACAAGTGCCTGTAATCCCAGCTTTAAGGAGGCTGTAAACAGGAGGATCACTATGAGTCCAATGTAATAGTGAGACCAGAACACCCTGTAGACCCTTCTCTAAAATTAAAAAAAAAAAAAAGAATATCTTATTTTGTGAAATATCTATTTCAACCTTTTGCCATGCATTCTTCTATTTGCAATGATTGTTTTGTTTCAGGCCAGTTCCACAGAGTCTGTATCCAAGACCAGGCCCTTCATCAGCCCCGTGTGCTGCTGGCCTCCCTCCAATGCTGTCATTTGCATTTGCATTTTCTTAATCATGTCTTTTGACAGCTCAATTTTTAATTTTTGAAACCTTTTGTTTCTTATGAAATATCTTTGTCTGCTTTTTGATCATGAAGATTTTCTCCTGCTTATTTTAAATGTTACTCTTTTATTTTTACAGTAATATCTATGATCCATCTTAAATCATTTTTGTTAGCATTATGAGGTAGGAATTAAGGATTTTTTTAATGTAATGAATTTGGCTTGTACCACTTACCAAAATCAATCCATTCCACTCTCTAATACATGTTCACTTTTGACATAAGTCCCATAATCATATTTAACTCACTATGTACTGAATATGTGAGGTGACCGGTATACCAATATAAAGGCTTAAGAGTGGAGTTATAAAAACGAAATAGTGAGAGCTTTAGTGAGGTGAACAGTATTAAGTACAGCTGGTTCTAATTTGTGACAGGTCTACTTAAGTTTCCCACCATTGTGATGCAAAAGCAAAACACAGCCAGTAGAAACTGGATTTCCAATTTGAAGTGTTATCTTCTCAAAAGCTAGGAGTGTGCAGTGCAGCACACTCCAGGCAGTGGCAATGAGACACACACTCTATGGGCCACACAGTCACACAGGAAAGGACTCTGAACTCCATAGTGTTGCTCAGCGAGGACATTCAGCAGCCGTCCTGTACTCACTGGACTTCTGACTTATACCCTGTCACTGAAAACGGGTTTATTAAGACATAGCTGATTGTGAGTCAAGAAATAGCTAGACATGTAGTCTAATGTTAATAAATCCTACAACCACATCATTACCAATGTGCTAAAGAGATAACATATTTGTTTCATGAAAGATAAACTTTTGGTAACCATTGATATGTGAGAATGTGAAAAGCACAAAAAAAAGAAAGAAAAACATGAAACTAATTAACTATAAAGTTAAACTCCATTGCACCTGGTAAGGGTGCATGCTCAGCATCAGGTCAAAAGTCCACAGGAATTGACAGATGGAAGAGCACTGAGTGCAGAGGGCAACACGGGGCCTAATCCTCTGTACTTATTATTACACACTGTCTGGAAATTTCTTAATTAAAAATAGTAATAACTGTGTTCCAGAAATCAATGGATTTCTGAAAGATCATAACAGAAGTGGAGTAATCACAGAGGAGATATCCATGTGATAAGAAAGAGTTCATTGGCCTGGACATAGACTCAGAATGCTGAGGCCAACACAAGAGACTTTAAAGCCCTGAGAACGTATTGGCAGATCTTTGTGAGCCAGAGTGTGGCAGGATTTCCAGCTTGAGGAACATCAGTGGATTTACAGTCCTTCACATGTGGGGACCACATGAGCAAAAAGTGCAGGATTAAGTAAAACATAGAGGTAAGGGGCCAAATGAGGAGCTTAAGTGTCATGTGGACGTAAGGATTTCATATTTGCAAGAGAGTGCTTGTAGTGACAAAATTTCAGCTTTAAGTAAGAACTATTTCTTCCAATTGCAGTGACAGCACACAGCATAAAAATATATATTTAGATTTAAAAGAAAGTAAGGATTGAGTCTTTAGGAATACCACAGTTCTCTCTAGGTTTAGCCATTAAATTTTAGAGTGGTTTATTTTGCAGCCAAGTATGAACAGGAGAGCAATTGATGTGTGAATTTTTGGTTCTTGTCCTTTTAAATTTCTTAGAACTTTTTCTCTTGTTTATTCCAGATTTGCCTGCTTGTATCTGGTAATATGAACAAGTCTTTGAGGACATGATGCAGCACAGCAACCACTGTCAAAAAAGAAAGAAGTTTGCTTATGTGAAAGCTCTGGCATTTGTTTATAATCTGAGAGAAAGTAATAAGGTTGATGGATGGAAGGGAGAACAAAGGCTGGCCCAATAACTCAGTGAACTAATCCGCCTGCTTGGGCAGAGTGCAGTGGTTGAGGTTCAATCCCCAGCATGCCTTGCTGGCCCCACCCAAGGCGACTGAGGCAGCAATTAAGACTGGGCATGGCATCACACACCTGTAATCCCAGAGCTTGGGAGGCTGAAAACAGGAGAATCACTACCAGTCTGATCTATGTAGTGAGACCCTGTACACCCTGTTGAGCCTGCCGTAAATACAGAAAAAGAAAGAAAGAAAAAGAAAGCTTATACATGCTCTTTCAGTTATTTTCCTGAATATCTAAGAGTTGTTTGCAAAACTCCTGGATAGGTCTTGATACGCTGAATGGCAATTTGCTGTCATTGTGGCTAATGGGGATTGTCATAGTGATTCATGCAACCATGGAGCAGGTGCCTGCCGTCTGCACATAGATGGATGAAAGCCTTTTCCCATTCAGTGATGACCTTTCCATGTCCATTACCAAATGGCACTTAATGGGCCTACATTCTCTCTGCAAGTGGAGAAAATGCAAACTAAATTTCAAAAAAAATAGCATTTGATCCAATAACTCTTAAAGGAGATGATATTTAAAAGGGTCAGCGTAATTATTTTATTCAGTTTATCACTAATTGTTTCTGTCCGCTCATCACTGCTCTTGGCCTTCCATTATTACATGAGTAAATACTATTAAGTGGAGGTCGAGCCTGTGGCTTTCCTGGGAAATCTGAGGTAAAGGTTGGAAAAGATTTAAAAGGAAATCTGGCTTTTGTTCAAGAAAGCCTTAGTTAAGTCTGAATCATCTTTGCAACCATATATTTGTGAGACATTACCCTGATAAACACATTTCCATGACACAAATTGTTATAAGTCGTCCTGTTGCTATTATAGATACCCAAGTTAGGTAGAAATATGTAGGCAGTCAGACAGGAGTGGACACTCCAAAGGTCAGTGCAAAACACAGTAACCCGGGAGCTTTCGGTGAAGGCCAGGCTTCTAGAGAAAGCAGTACTCACATATATACTTCCCCTGGGGATGGACAGTGATGATTTCTATTCCCAGTAGGCATCAGTCACCCAGGGGCAGAGCACCAAATCTCCCTCACCCATCCCTCCAGGAAAGTCCTTGATCACCGCACGCCCCTGTTACATGCCTTGTACCCTCCTTGGTCCCATTTAATCAATATTATCCTAACAATTTTACCTGTGTACTTAATGGTGGACTGTAGTTTTGTACTCCCTCACATTCTTACTGTTGATAGGTCAGGATTCAAAGTTTTCCAGGCACCTTGTCCCCCAAACTCTCCCTCTTGGTTTCCCAGGCACTCTGTTCCCAAACTCTCTCTCCCTTTGTCCCAACACAGAACCAAACCCAAAAACACAGTACAAGTCCACCTGACTTTGGCCTCGGCAAGCAACCATGAAACTCTCCTTTGTTAACATTAAAAGTCCCCCACAGACCAGGTAGCCTGCCAAGATTAGCACTCTCTCAGCTGTTCCAGCCCATAATCAACCTCTCTAAAAGATCCTATAAAGTCTCCTGCCCTCCCCTTTATTCACTGCTGTCTTGGTCCACTAGAGAGCCAGCCTGCTTGATGCCCCCAATAAATATACTCATGTTGGCATGCCTGGTCTGGTTGATTGCATGGATTTGTACCTAACACCTATGATTTGCCATTGGATCAATATTACCTAAGAAACCATCTTTGTAATCTTATTGCTTAATTCCCACCATAAGCCCACCTCCTCTTGTGGCTTTGCTTAATAAACATCCTTCAGAAATGGGATTAGCAAGTGACTTACACTTTTCTGGACTCCCCTCTGTCCCTCTCAGATACAAGCTTTCTTTCTTGCAATAAACTTCCTGTTCTTAACATACAATGTTCCTAAAATTTGTTCCTCAATTTTAAGAACACAAACTCAGAGTTTCAGATATCTAGCAGGTTGGGAGCTTCATTCCCTATATCAATACTTTATATCTGTGTATAAGCTGTTTTTCTCCCTTTATTCAATCTGTCTCATTCTACAAAATGATTTATGATATGTTACAAGCTTAAATAAAATGCAACATAAGATTATAAATTGGAAGCCAGCATCCCTTTCCTCTTCTTCTCTCCCTTCCCCTTGCTTCCTTCCCCCTGACTTTCTCCTTCTTTCTATTGCTTTCCAATAACCTTATCTGTGAGCATTGATTGAGCTCAAGCAAAGCAAGCAGAGGGTATGGAGCAAGCAATCCCAGCTCAGAGCTGGGAGTCAGAGTGCAGACAGGTGAAGGAAGGTAGTCACAGATGGTCAGTCACTGCAGATGGCTGACTGCCCAGGACAGGAAGTGCTGTGTGTGGGATGATGGCAGGGTCCATGGTGGAGATGGTGCTTTGCCCGGAGACTAGGAGCCGAGATAGGTCACATGAGTAAGCATATGGGAAAGGATCACAAAGGTGGTACTTAGTTGACGTGTACAAACTATCAAGGGTTTCAGAGGTTGTTCTCCCAGAGAGCAAGAGTGCTATAGGGATAATATTAGACTGCCATATAATATAAGGGGATATAATTCCTAACCTGCTAGATGTCAAAACACAGAGTTCTTGTTCTCTAAAATCAAAGCATGAATTCTAGGAACAATTGCAGTTAAGAGTAGGAAGTACATACTGAGAGAAAGAAAGCTTAGCTTCTGTCTAAGAGAAACAAAGGGGTTCCAGGTGAATGGTAACCCCTGTTTCCCTATCCTTCTTAACAGTGTTTGATTGAGTGAGATGTGAGGTAAGGTGGGTTCACCATGAAACAAAACTATGGCCAATCAATAAGTCTTCATATACCGTTGCTTAGGTAATTTTGATTAATAAGGATCAGATGAGGAAGAGAGTCATGTGCCAGGTACAAATGGATCCAACAAGCTCGTTCCAGGAAGGAAAGGGATAGGGAAGTTTTGCTTCTTAACTCAACGTGCTCAATGACTATTTAGGCTATAATTCACTGCCCTCCCTGCCACAAGTATATTGGTGTAGTCATTCTTTTTGCCCCAAGGCCTGACCTTGAAGGAGTGCACCTCCAGTCACAGTTGTCTTCTGCACTGACCTCTCCAGGGCTCAGTCCTGTCTGTCTGCCTTTAATATTTGTAAATAATTGAGCTCTCTACAGTAGTTAAAAATATATGGAATCACATGTGAGGGAGAAAAGATGAAATGATGCTAAGAGTAATATATTGTGTAAGGGTGAAATTATTCAAATAATCATTTTCTGAAAAATATGAATTCAAATGTACAATTATCACTGTTTGGTATTTTTGTGTTACTGCACGGCATAACAAGAAAGATAAAGACACTTGACTATTCTTACACAATTCCTCTCATTTGTCTTTGTTCCAAGCCAGTTTTGACATCTGAGTTTCTTCTGAAGAAAGGACGTAAGGCAGCTCCTCTCCATAACCTCAGCATCTGACTGGTACTCAGAAAGTCCGAGGGTTAGAGGAGTTCAAATTTTGATTCCTGTTCACTAATCTCTGGGGTTGGATTAGGGCACTGGATACCAAGCTTCACACTTTGGAGGTTGAGTGATGCCTATGCTTGGCTTGTGTGGAGACTCGGCATCACTCATCACACATTCCCCTCATCACGCCTTGATCCACGTATCTCTTCAACCAGGTACACATTTCCATGCACTGTGGCCTCTATTGTGCACCAATAATTATTAGTGAAGTGCTCACTTGGACTCTGGAGTGAACACATAGTACTCAAGTCAAGATGGGAAATTTGGGGATTTAAGCCTAAATTGTAGCCCGTTAGTCAGAAGTGTAATTCAGAACCAGAGATGGGGTTGTCATGTGATGTGAGATTCAGTCTTACAAGCCTGAACCCTTAACCTGTGGGATCTGATGCTATCTCCAGGTTGGAAGGGTGTATGTTGAAATAAATTACAGGAAATCCAGCTGCGGTCCAGAGATTTAGAAAATTGCTGAATGTAAAAGCACACACACACACACACACACACACACACACACACACACAAAATAACCCCAAAAATGCAGAAAAACCACATTAAGGTGGCCAGAGTGAAGAGTACTACAAGTATTGAGTGAAGATCATGAGAAAAAAATAAACTTCTGTTTTGTTTTTGTAGGTTTATTTTTTAGAATGTTCTAAGACAACCAAAAGAATTAGAATTTGAATATGGTATTTTCCTTCATTTAGTCATTTAATTATATGAATAATGTACACATGCTACTTTACTTATGATGATGTTACTTACCAGAAACTGAAAATGTCCTAAATTGAAAATGAATTTGAAAGAATTAATATACTGAAGTTCATAGTTTAGCCTAGCCTAATTTGTGCATGTTCAAAAACCTTACCACCATGCAAAATCATTTAACAAAAAGCCTGTTCTAGCTTACTAAATACATATCTTATTAAATCTCCATTTAACTTTGTGGTCTCCAGTCCAAACAGGATTGATAAATAGTGCCTTGTAGAGAATGTTGATCTCTCTTGCTGTCCCTCATATTGAGATTACTGTGTCCTAGTCATCTGTCATTAGCATGGAAAATGATCAAGATTTAAAGTTAAATTTATGGTTTCTTCCAAATGCATACTAATGTCACATCAATACAAACTCTAAAGTCAAAGCATAACCAGAGATAGTCTTCATAAGGAATAGTAGCAGGAAGACCTCACAGCAGAGAAAAATACAATTGCAATACAATTATAAATGCAAATGGACAAAAGCTGAATCCAAATTTACCTGGTTTTTTTTAAATTTAATCTTCAAAAAATACCTTATTCCTTCATAAATAGGAACATAGTAACCTGAGGAATTTCAGTTAGTTTGATACATATGGACATTCTCTGAGCTATGATGAGCTTGCTTTCCAACCGCTGCAAAGAAGTAGCTATGAAAAAAAGTGACTCATACTTTGGAACTGGATAATCTCTAATGCTTATGTATTAAAGGGTTGGTTATTACGTTGTAGCACTGCTGACAGTGGTTGAACAACGCCTAGAAAGCTGGATATAGTGAAAGGAAAGCAGATTTTTAAGGCAACAACCTGGAAGGATCTGCTGGGCCTTGGCCCCTTCCTGTCTCTTTGCTTGCTGGTGGTTGGCATAGGGCAACACTTCTACAGTCACTCGCACCACAATGTGCTGTGCTAATGTGTGCCTGAAGGTAAGGGAGCAATGTAGTCATGGGTTACCATCTCTGAACCCATGAGCTGAAACAAACCTTTCTTCATTTTAAGCTCATTTTTCAGGTATTTTGTCACAGGGGAGGAAAGCTGACTGAACAGGTGAGTCACACTTCTAATTCCCCAGTGCACAGAAAGTTATTTTTACATTGTACTAAAATATCATGGCATTAGTCTTTAAAATATATATTGCTTAATAAACAAGGATACTTTACTAAAAACATGCTATCATTGACCTTCAGTAAGTTGTAATCTTTCCGCTCTTGAAGCTCTTGTCTGAATGATAATGGTTTCTCCCAATAAAGGGGCAGAGAGACCATAGAAACTGCTTAAAGTAAGACAACAAACAGTAAAATGTGCTGCATAGATTGACATTTCAAGAGATTTCTCTATAACACATATCTGTTTGAGAATTTATCACAGTAGAACTTCTCTCAAAACTAGAATCAATAATCTCAAATTCAGCTATTGCCCTGTTACCTATGCTTAAGGTATAATCTAAATATTTTCACAAATGTTCTTGGCAATTTCACTAGACCTAGACTTCATCTCATTGAACTGCTTTCTTGCTTCTCCCTAAGACAATCTCTGTATGCAGGGAAAGCTCTTTTCTGAAATTTCGCCTATTAGGTCACCTGTACTGGCTCCATTTGTAGCTTTAGTCACCTTGCCACTTCCACCCTATCTGTACTTACGGTCTTCTTTGTAGTTAGGAACTCCTTAAAGTTGTCTGTGAAGGCTGGAATCAGCTTCCTCCAAACTCCTGTATTGCTGACATTTGTTTCCTTTCTGGAATAGCAACATTCTCCATGGCCTTCAGCCATTAATAGTCAATGGTGAAGGCAGGGAAGGTAGATCAGCAGCATGAGGGCCTTTCGGCCAAGCCCAAGGCCCTAAACTCAGCTTAACTAAAGGATGATGACTCTTTCATGGGAGCATTTTCATTCTTTATGTCATTTCCTTAGAAGCACCCATATTCACATATATTTTAAGGTATAGCCTTAAAATATACATTTCTTTAATATAATATAACTTAGAATTACCCTTCAGCCACCAACTGTAGGAGACATCACAGACTATGATGTTACCTTTACATGAAACATGAATCTTACACTATGTACACAAGAGCTTCTGGGTGACCAATCACATGGTAAGTGAAAAGCGATTTATTATTGTTCGTTGTTGTTTTTTCCTTTGTCTTTTGCAGTGCTGAAGATCAAACTGAGGATCTTGTCCTTGCCAGGCAGGTGCTTATGCTACTGGCTGCATCCCTGACCAATGAATGGTAATTTATAAATGAACTTTTTTTTTCCTTGAACAAAAAATCTCCGTCTTGGGCTCAATGTATTAAGTAACCCATACTGAGAAAAGACAGATGGTCATTCACATTTTGACATTCTAGTTTCATAGAACTCTCATACTTTTCTGTTTCTTATGAGATTTTAAAAATTGTGTTGATTTTTAAGACTCAATATGTTTTCTCCCTTTGCTACAAAGAGGGATATAAAATGGTATTTGTAGTAAAATGGATGTACCTTGAAAACATGTTAAAGGAAACAAATCAGACACTCAAACTTAAATATCACATAGATTATATGATTTCTTTCATAGGAAAAATCCACAGTATAAATAGTGAACAAAACAAAAGATAGATAAATGGAAAGAGAGAAAGGTTTTTTGTAAGTGGGAAGGGCACCAGAAGATAGGGAGAAGGAGAAAAAGGATATATGACTCATAATTATTACAGGCCCTGGGATTTTCAGAAGATTCATGGCAATGTCTTCAAGCTAAAAATCAGCAATTGCAAGTCCCCAGCTAATAAGAAAGGCATCTTGTCTATGAATGCTGTAAGCCAAGCATTGATTTCTTCCCAGCTATCAAATCCAAAATGATACGGTCTTCAAATTAAGGCCCTTTCATCTACATGATAAATCTATTGCTTAACCTGGCCGTTTTCATCAGTTATTTAACCTAGAACTTTGGCTGCCACTTGTAAATCAGTCTTGTTTCCTCAAAGTTAAACTCTCAAGTTATAAAGATAGACACTTTCCTAAAGGTCCATGTGCATTTTTTCCCACAACTTCTTGACCTCTGTACTTTTGGAACTGGAGAGAATCAGAGCTTTGATTTGTATTAGATTTTAGCCAAAGAGAACGCTGTCAATGGTTTGATCTGCTATCTAGACGATTAAAGCTTCTTTCAGAAATCATTCTGATGTTTAAATTTTTTTGTTTACATTATTGTATCAATAAAAATCCTTTCTTGACATCCAACAATTCTTCTTCAAGAAGTTTAATTATTTATAACTTTTCATTTAAAGTGAGAGATATGTGACTGTTCAGTCTAACACTGAAGATATATCAAATGATGAAATTATGAATTCACTGCTTACTAAAAGTTTGAAAGACTGATAGAACACCAGTAACCCCAAATACGACACAGAAACACAAAGTGTGCATGTGCAGATGAAAAAATTGCCTTGGTAGCCTTGTTCCATACAGTTTTATCATAGCAAAAGATGCATTGTCTATGAAGTGTAATGAAACAACATATTTATCCATATGAATTTATGGATTTATAATAGGATTATATATGTGGATATATATATATATATA
>NW_004524748.1:4445221-4446724 GCF_000260255.1 Octodon degus
AAAAAATGGATGCACTTTGAGACCATAATGTTAAGTGAAATAAATAATTCAAAAAAAAAAAAAAAGGAAGATCTGCATACATTTCAGAAAGTGACTTAATTTAGTCGTAGTCCAGACAAAAAGGATATGTCCATTGCTGGCAGCAAGATTAATATGAGACAAGAGGTTTCTATAAATGTTATATAAATACACAGCCATCCAGGGGCAGTGGTGCATGTCATAATCCCAGCACTCAGGAAGCTTCGGCAGCAAATTGCCATGAGTTTGAGGCTAGCCTGTCCTACAGTGAGTCTTGTCTCAAAATAAAAACCACACAAAACAATAAACAATAAACAAAAACCAGATTTCATTAGTACAAATATAATGTTGAAATTATGGGAAGCATAATTTTCATGACAGTGAGTACCAGCCTACATAGAATACTATGTCTAATGTGACATTCCACATATTTAAAAATATATATATTATAGAAAAGTGAAGACAATATGGTTGGTAAGTGAATGCTGCATTTGGCAGGATGCAATAAAATTGCTAGCTTTTAGAGAGCAAAGCTGTGTTCATGTATTTCAAGAGCTCTCACATAGAAGCTCGCAGGAACTTAATACCCATTATTCTCCAAAGCATTTTAAGGATGGGCATATGGAAATCATTAGGAAGCAAATGATTAAAAATAGTTGAAAGTGTAATACTATAAGTGATTTTTAACTTCTTGACCATAGGTACATGTCTTAACACATCATTATGTGCCTTTAGTCCTTGGCATATTGCCCCTCATAGAAAATTTCTTAAAAATTTAATGGTGAATCAGTGAAAGTATTAACAGACATGACTGGCCAATCATGGAACAACGAGCAATGCAAGAGAATGAACATTCTACCTCTGAGAGTACTGAAGCAGAGGCCCAGTGACTACCACATTACCATGCAACACAACATGTGAGGATAGAATACCCCTAATATAGTATCTGGCGTCTACAATCAACTCAAATCTATTTTTGATGGTATAGCATATTATACCTGTGAAATATTTTAACTAAGCTAGAGGTTATCACAGCTGCTCATCTGCACCTTAAAATAGGAAGACACACTACTTAAGTTCACTATGCTGGCATACAGAAAAAATGGCTTTAAACTTGTTATAGTATATAAAGCCCTGTTGACTCTATCTATAAATGTGGGTTACAAAAGTAGAAAACTATTCAGTATTATAAAAATTGAATTGCCAGGCACAGTGACACTGTAATCCCAGCACTTGGGAGGCTGAGTCAAGAGGATAATTCTGAGTCCCAGGACAGCCTGAGTTGCATAGTGAGTTCAAGGCCACCCTGCATTACATGGTGTGACACTGTCTCAAAAAGGAAGTAATTAATTTAGATAATTCTAAATTTTAAGGAACAGAATAGATTTCTTTTTTTCTCTTTCTTTCTTTCTTTCTTTCTTTCTTTCTTTCTTTCTTTCTTTCTTCTTTCTTTCTTTCTTTCTTTCTTTCTTTCTTTCTTTCTTT
>NW_004524748.1:4448573-4453086 GCF_000260255.1 Octodon degus
ACTTCCATCTTATAGCACAACAAAAGTTCTCTATAATTCATATTATCATTAATTTTCTAAATCTTGAACTACTAAAAATATTAAATGACACTAAATGTAGGAAATGAAAAATTTCCCAAATATTACAAAAATATAACTGTTTTTTAAAATCTATGTGTAGGATTATGTGATCAGATTGACTAATAATTTCATTGAGCTGCCCTTATACCTTAAGGGGTAAATTAATTGGTTTGTTTAATCTTGAAATGATTCTTAGAATTTTGCTGCTATTGGAAATATTGATATATTTATATACTTTTGATTTGTACAAAATGAAAAATTGGATTTCCTATATGAATATAGCATTGAAATTCATCTGAATATGTCCTTATCTCCAAAGGTACGTAATTTGATTTAAGGAGATATTATTTGATAACAATGTATAAGTATTTTTAAAATTAAATTCAAGAGAGGAGTTTACTTCAAAAAATATTTGTGTAGGGGCCAGGGAGATGGCTCAGTGGAATAAACACTTCCCTGGTAAGCGCAAGGGCCTGAGTTCAATCCCCAGTTCCGCAAAAAAAAAAAAAAAAAAAAAAAAAAAAAATTGTGTGGTCAAAAAGATATTATTTAATACAGAAAATAACACCAGGAGTTTATATATAAAGTTTATTGAGTATAATAGAAGACAGACTTTTATATTCTGATCAAAAAACATTTATTTGGGGAAATAGAATTAAATATTAATGACTTATTTTACTTTTGCTGTTTAATACAGTTTTGCATTTGAAAAGCATGGGTCACTCATTCTTCTCTCAATATACTTTTTATTTTTGATGTTTAAAACTTGATAATCTCTTATGTTCCAGCAAAATCCTGGGTCTTAGGGTGGATGCAAAAAGAGCAAGTGCTCCCTGCCACACTCAATTGCCACAGATCAAAAGAGTGCATGATGTCCCTGCCTCAGAAGATTCCATGTGTAACTTTTTGCTTTAACATATTGCAAAAGCAATGTGCATTTAGTAGAAGTCATACCTTGAGCTTGAATTTTTATCTCTTCTTGACAACAGGATAAATTGCTTTCTCATGATTCTTGGCAGGGTGTGAGCCATAATTTCCAGTCTGTCAGAGGATACAAGTGTGAAATAGGCAAATAGTATAATGTATACTGTGTTGCTAGAAATTTTGGAAAAAGTATCTGATAAATTCCATGTGATATTTAATATTTTTTAATAAATAAAAGAAGCTTGATGTTAAATACTTTTAACTAAAAGTAAGCTACTGTAAAGATTCTGAACATATGTAGGGTAGCAATCTAAGCTATTTATTCACTGGTTCAAAGATACTCAGTTCAATTTTAAATTCTGGTACTTTAAATTTGTGATAAGTTTGAGGATGGAAAGCTACTTTTTGCTTAGGAGTACTCATGGAGGGAGGGCAGAGGAGCTTCTCAAAGAACTGATGATAAACTTCAGAGAAAAAGCGAAGTGCTGAGCACAGTGATCAATTGAGAGGCAGAATTAAAAAAAATCAGAGCTGAAGAGCAGCGCACAGTCAGGAAGTGAGCAGAAGTTTATTTTTTCTGAGTTATAGGAAGAAAAGTATTAAGAGCTGAGCCCGAAGTGTTATGCAACAGCTGATGAAAGATATTTCGTGACACAATAAATTGGGTTAGACAACTTTTTATCCTAACAAGGAGACATCTTGAGATTAACAGGGGGCAATTAATGAAAGCTGAACTAATGAACTTACATCAAGCCTGTCCTTAGAAAACTAAGAGGACTAGGTATATAGCTCAGCGGCACAGAACCTGCCTGGGAAACCCAAGGTCCTGAGTTCAATTCCTAGTGTGAATAAAAAAGAAAAAGAAAAAGAAAGAAAGAATAGAAAACTAAGAAAGATGACCTTGCAGGTAATTTAGTTTTTTTCCAAATGTGAAATCTTATAAAGGGTCAAGTTGGAACAAAGTATTATAAAGGTTTTCTTGTGTTCTTATTAGCAATTTTATGCTGGACAGAAGGTGAATGAACTTAGCATATTTTAGAAAATTTCAATAAACAGTAAAACACCTAGGTTCATTTTTCATGAGCAAATTCTCTATCAGCTAATAAGTTGGTTAGGCTTGTATCTTCAAAGTAAAGAGAGTTAAACGTGAAGATGTTACTTCCCCTTTTTGAGTACCAGAATATCATTGAGGAAGTGATTCTACTGAAAGAGTTAATGCAGCTTTCAAATGTCCTTAAGAGGAATATTTGGGTTGTTGGACACTGAAAAAATCTGGTTTAACATCAGCATATGTGAAAAATCCTTAGACCTATAAATTGAAATCATAAGAGTGAAATTGCAGAGCCCCTCCGAGTACACTTGAGATGTCCTATCCTCACTTTGTATTTTATTCTGTTCTGCCTGGTTGGCGCTGGAAATTCACAAAAGGCAAATCACTAAGTCAGTTCCTCCTAAGTTTCTGCCAACAGCAACTGCAAAGGATTTTAGTATTTTATGTTTTAACAAAAGACAGAATTTGACTTTCAGTTTTGCATGGCAGCTTTGCAGCACTCAACATACACTCCATCTTATAAACGGGTGATTTTTGATTTTAACTTTAAGTAGTTGAACAGCTTATGTGTGCTTTAGTGGCATTTTATTTAAAAAAACAGGAGAATCCAGTATTATTTTTCTGCTTATTCTACAGTCATGTTCATGCTGGTTTTCATATTTAGTTGTTAACTTGGCTTGATTCCTAGCCTGGAACCAACTCTATAAATAGGGTTGACAAATTTGCTAGATATCTGATCAGTGAGCATCTTATTGCTGTGCCATTTTCTATTTCACATATCAAAAATTTTTTGGATGGAACTTCCTACAAAAGCTGTATAAAAATAGGTAGGGGCCCAGATAACTCTTACCATAATGTAAGACACTTGAAAGATGCTCCTCCAGATGTACATTTTTAGAAACCAGCCATCCAGTGTTTGCCAAAGGAGACTGTTACAGGACCCTGTAGTAATGGTCAGGAGGAGCTGCTAAAGAATTTATGGTAAGAGCATCTGAGCTTTGTGCGTTGCAGGGAACGATACCACTGCCAGGTGTAATCTGCCCAAGACAACAGACAGAATCAGTGAGACCTCAAGAATATTCACAAAGCACAACAGATACATTTTTAATGAGTAAATGAAGGAGATTTGAAAGTGCTGTCAGTGAAACAACAAAATTATGTAATCAAATGTCTCTAAGGCAGTTTTGGTTCAACACTTCATAGCCCCTGATAAAGATAGGAGGCAAAAAATTACTTTCAAGTGACTCTTTACAAAACATGAAACCCAGGTAGAAACACAAGTTGGCAAGGTTCACAAAAACATTGAATTATCACAAGTATTGCCCAGTTCAGGAAAATGTCACATTCTAATCTTCTTCAACCCAGCTCATTACATCTGTGAAATCGTTGCTAAGCTACCAAAAAGTGAGGTGTGCCAAGACGTTTACACTTAGAGAATATAAATCATTATTTAGTGTCATAAAAAGTTTTGCTTCTCAATTATCTGGCTTTAAATATGTAAGCCATTGTATGTCTTTAGATTTATGGCAACAATAATTCAGTTATTTTGATGTAACTATCATTCTGAAGGCTTTTCTTATTTCATGACGTTTGCCCCACTAGCAATGAAACATGGTGTGGACCTTCACTACATTAACCCGCAAGGAACTGTGAAGCATCTTCTCTTCACAGCTGTTTATATTTCCTTATTAGCATGCGTAGTTTTCCTCAGAAAAGCTATGGGACTGAAGCTCTAACTTGGAGTTGTGAACAGACATTGAGCAACTGAGTTACTCTTGAGAAAATGTCATGAGGCTGGCAGCACTCAAGCCACATGGAAATGTATAAAAATGAGTCCTGTCTTTGAGATATGGGGACATGTCTGTGCCTGAACCCTCCTCACAAAATATAATGGAGCTTAAAAAGAAGGAAAGTAGTGGTTACCCACTTTGTGTTATTTTCATCTTGAACTAGGCTGTTGATTAAGTCCTGCATTGAGATTCATGAAAGTAGGAAGCTGTTGTAAACCAACTTCATTTCTTCATCCCAAGTTTTTATTTCATTTATTTCATGAAAATAATACTGCATCATTGAAGTTATCTCATTACTTTGAGAAAACTAACAGATACAGAGACTTTAAGAAAAGTTGATTAACTAAAAAAACTAGCATTGCAAAACAATAGCTGAATGATTTCTACATTTTACATTCATGTAATTATACCTAGAAAGATAAATAGATAATTATGTATTATCTTACATTTACTCATAAGAATTAAAGTTCATACAAATGAGATTGCTGAAGAAATACTGATTAAACTAAAAATATATTGTGGTATATTGAAATAAATCCATATCTAAAATATTCTCATACACTAAGCATCAAATTATACATCATTTAAGCCATCTGATGACATACAATTGCAAAGAAAAAGTTTTCAGGAAGATCTGCATAGGAGCTTCCTGCTACCCTTCGCCGGCGGGACCAGCCCCAGCCCAGGC
>NW_004524748.1:4458496-4478290 GCF_000260255.1 Octodon degus
TTTCTTTCTTTCTTTCTTTCTTTCTTTCTTTCTTTTTTTTTTTTTTGGTGGGCCTGGGGATTGAACTCAGGCCCTTGCGCTTGCCAGGAAAGCACCGGAATAGATTTCTGATATAGAATTTCTCATTTATATATTTTAGGTTGGCCAATTGATTAGCACACAGGGAAACTTTACTCTTTATAAATCCATTTTATTTATATTTTTAGAACAGCACTTTACACAAAGGAGGTAGAATTATATAAATAACTCCACAGCCACTGCATGCATGGAGCTTTTAGAGTTACAGTGCTCCTGATGTGCAGAAAAACAGACATCTTTCTTTCTTTGTGTATTTGTTGTGCTTCACTAGATCCTACCATGGCCTGAGGACCTGGGGGCGGGGACTCATAAAACGGAAGTGACTGAGCAAAATTATATAGTAAAATACCAGAAATGGAGATAGGAGCATTTTCTTTGAAATTGAGTCAGGGTTTAACAACATACTGAAAGTTTTACAAAGCAAGAGGCAATAAAATATCAGGTCAAGTAGTGATGCATTTATAAATGAATAACTTAATCAAATGAAGAACAGAACAAGATACTGGGATAATAAGGGAGAGACAAGTCAAGAAGGGAAGCCACGGATCAAGAAAACATATTTAATCAGTGAGAGGAATAAAGATATACTGTCTTGAGAGAGTTATGACACCAATGACATGTTATCTCAAACTTCAGAAGGGATTGACAGTACTTTAAATATGTGTTCTATTAATAATAATGCTGTGGATTTAGGGAAGGATGGCAGAGAACGTTGGGTTCAGCCTCATCCCTGAGCCGGCTGAGTGATGTGTGTTCATCATTCAGATCTCCAAACGGGAAAGTACTTATGCTGTTTTCAGAGTGTGCTTTTCTTTCTCAAAAAAGAAAAAAAAGAAAAAGTTTACTCAACAGCAGAGCAGCTAAAGTTTCTTTAGTATTCAAAAACCAGCACTTCAGGTCATTTTAGTAGAAATCACAAAACACAAGGAATTTCATATTTTGTGTGTTATATCATTAAAAACCCCACGAGCTAAATTTTGCTGGAAATAAAGACACATGTTTCAGTTTACAAAACTGAATGTGACCTCTCCCGTCAGATACGAATGGAACTGACTGCTGATTTCCCAGGTCTTGACAAGTTAGAATTCACAACTGGATTTTAAAAAAAAATGTAGCATGAAGACTAAAAACCTACTTGAACATCATAGTTTCAGATTTTCTATTAGTTTGAGCAACTAGCTTTATTTTCCTTTTCGCTGCTAGAAATAGCATCTGAAAAAGGTCTAGCACAGAGCTCTTTGAAGAGCACACAAAGTCCTTCCGCCACCAGGTATTTAAAGTTTATTTTCAAAAACTAAAATACATAATGACCACACCTTTCATTGAAAGTACTCAGATTAGAGAATAATAGAGAAAAACAAAACAAAACAAACAAACAAACAACGGTGGCCAAATCAATAATTCAGCAGAACTCAAAACAGCTTCAAGTATGAGATAGAGGCAGCATATGTTAAATCCACATCTCTTAAGCATTTGCACTGTCCTCCAGAAATAATTTCATTGTGTAATGCAATTACAGATACATAGCCCTTTCACAAAATCATTTTTACTTAGCTCTTTTAAGAAATTAATGAGGCAAAGCCACATGGAATTGAGAAAAGCAAAGACTGGCCCTAGTAGGAATAAAACAAACATTTCTCACAACGTGGCTACTATTTTGAAACAAATTAACTGAAAACATCTGAGTTATACAATTTATTCTTTATATTCCTGCTTCAATAACAGAATAGAGTTCATAATGGTGGATAATTTAAGTGAAAAGAAAGCAGAAGAGGTCCAAAATGGGCTTAGAAATGCTGAAGTTATATACAGCTATCATACTGAAATAGAAACCATAAAAATACACACTTTCATTGTCATGGAGAATATAGCTAGTTCACAACGAGTGGATACATTCTGGCTTTACAAATGTATGATAAACAATCATGTTTACAGTGATAAGGCTTTGATATAATACATCACTTGAAACCCCCAAAATGCAAACATAGGTAATACACTAACTTAAAAGGAGCCTTATGTCAAGGTATAGGAACTTGTAGAGATAGAAGAGTTTTGTTTCAGGATTTTTTGGTGGGCATATAAAATCAAGCATGTAAGGAAATTTCATAAAATTACATATATATTCACACCTAATGATACCTGAAAAATAGGTATGTAGAACATTCGTAAGCCCTGTGGGATTCTTTTTTTTAAAATGTGTTTGGTATAGGGTCTCACCATGCAGCTGGGACTTCTAGTGATCCTTCTGTTTTTGGTCACCCCAGTACTGGGGTTACAGGCATGGGCCACCATGCCTGTCTCTGTGGCTGGCTCAGCGTGCCCAGGGTGGGAAAAATGCAGGCCGTGGTGTCTGAGATTGAACCTTGAATCCTGTACTTTCCTTGCTCCCTGCACTTGCCTAAGCAGACACTTAGTCCATTGAGCTATCTCGCCAGCCCCCTGTGGGATTTCCAAGCATATATTTGATGGTTTTCATATTGTATTTCAGTGTTACAACAGTGGAACACTGGAAAGCTTTGCAGAAAGCATCAGGGACCTCTGCAGATTTCTGCAACTTTCTGAGAACCTATATTGTTTCATAACGATAATAAAATAGGAGAGTGACCTAAGTAAGAAAGTAGCTTATCTTAGGCCATTTATGCCTCTACAGTGGAACACTGTCAATTATGTGTCTTACTGAAAACTGAAATGAGTTTCTTCCAGTTGTGAAGGCTGGGGAGTCAGTCCAAGCTGCTGGCAGATTCATGTCATGATGACAGTGGTTCCTGGGTGGTCATTGGCATGTACGCGGTGGAGAGCCAAGGGATCTTTCTGGGATCTTTCTCTCCCTCTGCCTTCCTGACCCCATTCCTGCTCCCCCACCCCTGTTCTCATCCTAAAGATGCTGGGATTGGAAGGTAGCGGTTGTGTATGCTAAGCATGTTCTAACACGGAGATAGAATCGTCAGCCAGTGCTCACTAGAGAAACAGATGCAGTGTAAGGTTATGTGGACAAAAGCATCCTGAGGCAGGAGGATTGCTGCAAGTTTGAGGTCAATCTGGGCTACACAGTGAGTTCAAAGCCAGTGTGGCCTGCATAGCAAGGTCTCGTCTCCAAATTATAGGCTGGACTTACCATGGCCGCTACAGAGTCAGGTGTGGAAGACAGCAAAAGAGGTGTCTGTATGCTAAGAGCCGAAGCATCCTGTAAAATGGCAACTACCTGGAACTCGCTGTAGAGCCCCATGGGAGATCAACTAGGAAGCTAAAGGGTCTGAACTGGAAGTAGGCAGACAGATGTCCAGGTGGAGTGACAACTGGAGCTCCTCCCAAGAGACAGAAATGAAACTTTCTTCCTTGTATGCCCCACTTCCCTAGAACAAGAGTAAGTATTCTGCTTTCCAAATGTGTGATAATGAAGATTAATTCATTGCTGAAAAGTCTATAGCATGTTACTTTAAACAAGATTGATGCAGTTTGCTCCCACAGTATACCATTTCAAAGTATCAGGTACATGTTGGGGGCACTTTGATAGCAAGCTGAGGTAGATCTGATGTCTTTCCCTTGGTTTTTAGATAATATTCCTATCTCCTGCTGAAGGATCTGGACTTTATTTTGAATAACATCTGGCTGCTATCTTCCTTTTAAGAAATGGCTACTCATTTTTCCATTTTTAAACTTATGTATTTGGTACAGGGTCTCTCTAGGTATCTTGGACTGATAGTAATCCACCTGTCTCAGCCTCCCCAGGGCTAAGATTACAGGCATGTACAACCACACCTGGTTTCAGCAGCTGGCACAGCATAGTGCCAACGCAGCATGTGATACTGAGGATCAAACCCTGTTACTTGTGCTTGCCAGGCAAGCACTTAGACTGCCGAGCTATCTTCCTGGCCCAGGCAATTCATTTTTTGATTCTCAACTAAATATAATTGATTTGTTGTTAAATGCTTTGTAAGAAAAGGTAATAATTTAGAAATTTTAAAAGCTTTAATAATTCACTCTATGACAATTGCTTCTCAGCAATTTAGGATTCTGTGATTAAGTATTAATTGTTGGTCTATGCACTCATCTATGCATGTGTCGGTTCTAAACTAAATACAGTTCTCAAGGATATGTCAGTCATGTTAGTCAAAGCAGCAAGTCCTCTTTTTTTTGCAATAAATTTGGCATTGATTTTAAATACTTAAATCTCTGCCCATGGCTTTAAGACTAGAACTTTAAGATAACTATTGAGTTCCTATAGCTCTAAATCTAAAGTTGTTTTTCCAGAATTTTAGATGATAAGAAAACTATCTGATAGGTTTATTATGATTCATAGAGCTGAAGAAAATGTATATAAGATACCTTTCCTAAGACACACTGGGTAACATGTATGTGGGGTGTGTGTGTGTGTGTGTGTGTGTGTGTGTGTGTGTGTGGTGTAAAGGAAATTAAGTTATAGAATATTGAGCAGAAAAGTTGTTGTTCAGTTTTAGATAAAGTTAGTAGGCTTAAATATAGTACATAAAGAAGAAGAAGATACCAGTAACCTAAAATAAACAATACTTCTTTGGCACTGAATAGTAATCATGAATCTAAACTGTTTATAAAACCATGTTTTTGCTTGCAATACCAAAAACCAATAAGCAAACCAAAATTATTGAGATGCATAGAAGCTTTAGACAACACATTCAACAAGGTAAATGATGTAGCTAAAATCTTAAAAAAATGAATCTAAATTTTGGTCTTTTAGTCTATAATAATGATATACACGCAAAATAAATAGCTAGCGCAGGGAGCAGTGCTAATACATATTTCCTGGTACTTCTTAAATTTAAGCAAATGTATATCCCCCTACAGTTTGAGCTTCAAGGTGACCTCACAAAAGAAATTAAAAGGTATCTGTGAGGAAAATAATTTTATTCTTCATTTTCTTTGCATAACAGACTAAAGCACCACGGTTCTTTTACTTCCTTGTTTCTGTTCTTATAACCTAGTTGCCCCAAGGAAGGTGAAAATAATGTTTTCCTATATGAATGACAATGAAGAATGACATATTTTGGGTTACTAGTGAAACATATAAGATAAACATGAACAAAACAAGCAAAGCTAAAGAAGCTGTTCAAACTAATCACAGTCACTGCCTTTAGCACATAGTATTTCACATTTTCAGAGAACTCATCTATTTATCAATACAGCTATAGATTCTAAATGACTTATGCTATTTTAACATGAAAAACATATATTATTTCATAAGTGTATTTATTGCATTTCTTGCAATGCAGGTTTTCAAGATTCATTTTCTAAACAGGAAAATGTGAGCTTAATTCTTGGCAATATATTTTGCTGTGGTAGGATATTTTCCTTTCCATATGAAATGGGTGTTGAAAAAATGTCAAATATAATACTTGGCTGGCTGAGGTAATCCTTTAGCTAAATTCACTGTATTTCTATAAACTTTTATTTTAGGTAGGATATAAAAAAACACTATTGTATATGAATGAACAGCACTAATACATTATATTCCATGTCAATGAGTGAAATCATTAGATATCTTTTTCAGAGCTTCCTGTGCTTTTCAGACCAACAATGAGTGATTCAGAGAGGTCCTCCAGGGTGTCTTTTGTTACAAAGCTCATTCTTTGAGTGGAAAAACAGGATTGGTGCCAGTTCAACTTTATTTTTAAAGAGCATCAATTTCAAATGACACCCAATTACATTTAACAAATAAATTGAATAGTGGGTCTTAGAAAAAGGAAACTATGTTCCTATCATAAAGTTGTTTAATGACCAAATCATAAGCATTGCACATGCCAGTGATCTCTGCCCATTGCTGTGAGTTATGCCCCCTGCTCCCAGGCTTCTTACCACCCCTTGATGCCCTTGTCTCTATGCTCAAACCCCAGGGCTTCAACAAAGTAAGCAACCTTATCACTAACCTTGAGAGCAATAATTTGCTTTTGTCCCTTTGAGCTACTACTGTTGTCTTCTTTCTCCAGATGGACTTCTTCAATGATAAAGAAGGCCACACTTGCCAATTGTATCTTTTTTTTAAATTTTCTATGGCTTCCTAATTCTAGTGGATGGTGATTCTATTGCCCTAGTGAAATTGTTCCATGTTATAAAAAAAATACTTACTACTAAAATAGGAAACTTTATAACTACTATACCCATTCTTTGCTGGTTACTAAATTAAAGCTTTTAATATCATTTTCTTTTACAGTGTCTACAGTTTCTAATATTTTATTAAAAAATTCAAGAGTTTTATTCTAAAAATAAGATAAGAATTTTACTTCTTTGAATAAAATTTCTAAGTGTTTCCTTACACTCAGGGCAAAAAGCAAAACTAATGAAATAATTCACGATCTGCATACTGTCTCCAATTTCACCTATATTTCTATATTACCTCCAAAAAATATCCATTTGACATAACAGAAGTTAGCATGGTTAAAAAAAGTTATTTCAGCTGGAATATAGCTCAGAAACATAAGCATCTGCCTGACAAGAGCAAGGTCTTGAGTTCAATTTCTATTGGAAAAAAAAAAGAAGAAGAAAAAGGTAATTACATAATAATAGAGGTCAGTTCTGCTAAAAGACAAAATTCTTAATACTTATATAACTAATAACAGAGCATAAAATACACAAGGTAAAAATTCACAGAAGCACAACCAAAAATATACAAATTCACTGCTATAATTAGAAATTTCAGAGATCCACCCAACTCCAGGCCCTGTGAAAAGAGTGTGTGGGAGAGCTCCTGTGCATTCCTGCACCCATCGAACCAAGCCCAGGCCCACCATACAAGAGAGACCTTTCTCTGTACCTCCTCCACATCTCCAGAGCCAGCACAAACTGTCCCAGTGAGTGAGAACTTCCACCATGCACTTGGGAGCTCTCCAGACCCACGAAAGCCCAGGCCTGGTGTGTGGGACAGCTTCTGGGCTCTCCCAACCCCCACATAAAGACCCAGCCCAGGCCTGGTACACAGGTCTGGAGTGAAATTTTGCAGCTGAAGTCCCTACAGAGACTAGGGTCAAAATCACACAGCTAATCCAGGAGCAGAACATGTTGCCAGAAAGACACATCAGGCTCACCTCCAAGGGCCACACAAGGAAGGAGCTGAGCACAGTAGACAGACTCAATGAAGGCACAACTGGATGACCTGGAACCTGATATATCTATATCTGAATTTTAGTAGATGCTAAGGTTACAATTGCACTAAAGTTCTACACCAAAGATCAGAGGACAGTGCTATACAAATTAACAAAGAGAAGGAGCAAAATGTACTCTCAGGTCCTGAGCTCACCCAAAATAAGTGCAGAGGACATTAGACAGTTGAAATGACTGAATTAGCATCTGAAGTAAAGAAACAACAGCAGAAAGGTATAGAGGAATTAAGATCAGAATTAATCTCTGAAATGAAAAAAGAAATCTCTAAATTAAGAGCATCTGAAATAAAGAATCAAATGCAGAAACATATAGAGGAAATCAGATCAGAAATAAACTCTGAATTGAAAGAATTAACAAACTACATTTCAAGAAGACACTGATTAAAAAAAAGAGAGGTGTTTAGAAAAGTAGCAAATTCCTTCAATGAGCAATACAGGAAAGAAATAGATCGCATGAAGCAGAGTCAAAGAGGTAGAGAGGAACTTGAAATTTCAATCACAGGCTTGAAAAACTGTTTGAGTGAAAGTGAAGACAGAGTTCCAGATGATGAAGTGACTGTGCAACTAATGAAAGGGTAAGAAAAGTTCTCCTAAAAACAACTAGGATGCAGGAAAAAGTAATTCTCCACTTGCAAGATGGTGCAAAGATGAATAACATGAGACTAATAGGCATCAATGAGAAAGAAGGAGTAAATACAAATGATATAAAAAGAATATGGAGAGAAGTAATAGCAGAAAACTTCCCAAATATGAGGAAAAAACCTGACATTCAGGTAACTAAGGCACACAGAATGCCAAATAACTTAAACCCAATTAAAAACACACCGAGACATATAATAGTCAAGATACCAGAAATCCAGCACAGGAACAATATACTGAAAGCCGTTAGAGAAAAGAAACAGATCACACTCAAAGGAAAACCTATCAGAATTATGGCTAACTTTTCTACACAAACCATGAAGGCAAGAAAAGCATGGAGCAGAGTACTTCAAGTCCTCCATGAAAACAAATTCCAGGTCAGATTACTATACCCTGCAAAATTCTCTTTCAAGTTTGATGCAGAAGTGAAACACTTCCATGACAAAGAACAACTAAGGAATTTCATGATGACAAAGGCAATCCTACACAGGCTACTGAAAGATGTTCTAGAGAAGGACCAAAATGATCAGAACTCCATGAATGGGAACAGAAGGGACCCACTAAATTGGGCAAACAAATAAACACAAGACAAAAAGGAGTAAACAACAGCAGGTAAATAACATTTCAATCATAAGTCAATACATCTCAATTATAACCATCAATGTGAATGAACACAATTAACCAATTAAGAGAAATACACTGGCACAGTGGATTAGAAACAAAATCCAAAAGTATGCTGTATACATGAAACACATTTAACACATAAAGAAGTTAAAAGGCTGTAAGTCAAAGGATGGAAAACAATACAAAAATGCCCCTGCATCTCAGAAAAAAGCAGGGTTAGCAGTCCTATTCTCAGACAGTCTCAACTTCAAAACAAGAATGATCAAATGAAATAAAGAAGACCACTATATACTGGATAGGAGAAAAAAGAAGGGGAAGAGGCAACACTGATAAATGTGTATGGACCAAACACAGGAGCACCCAATTATATAAAACAAATCTTAATAGACATGAAAATTCTAATATCCAATACCACAATCTTAACAGGAGACCTTTATAAGCCCTTATCCCAAAAACATAGGTCAACAAGACAAAAAATTAGCAAAGAAATAACAGAACTGAACCAGAGTTTTAAACAAATGGATGTAGTGGACTTATACAGAGTGTTCCATCCAAACACAGCTGAATAGAAATTTTTCTCAGCTGCACATGGGTCATTTTCTAAAATGGACCACATACTGTTCCATAGGTCATGCTTAAGTATATGCAAGAAAATAGAAATTATTCCATGCATATTATCTGACCACAGTGCAATGAAACTGGATATAAATGACAAAAGAAACCAGGAAAAAAACCCTAAATACATGGAAATTAAATGACACCCTACTCAGTAACCAATGAATCACAGATGATATTAAACAATAAATTCAACAATATATACAATTCAATGAAAATTCAAGCACAACTTATCGCAATTAATGGGATACGATGAAAGCAGTTCTCAGAGGGAAATTCATAGCTGTGAACTCACACATTAGGAAAACAGAATGAGAACAAATAAATACCCTAATGCTGCATCTGCAACAACTAGAAAAGGAAGAGCAAACCAAACCCAGAGCCCAAAGACGGGAAGAAATCTTAAAGATTAGAGCAGAAATTAATTCAATTGAAGTGAAGAAAACAGTTCAAAGAATGAACGAATCAAAAAGCTGGTTCTTTGAAAGATTAAATAAAATTGATAAACACCTAGCTAACTTCATCAAAAAGAGTAAATAAAAAAATTCAAATGCAAACAATAAGAAATGAAAAGGGTGTAATTACCACATAGCCAGTGGAAATTCAGAAGATTATCAATAGCTACTTTGAGAATCTTCACTCTCACAGAATGGAAGACACAGAAGAAAACGACAGATTTCTAGAAAGGTACAAATTACCAAAACTAAGTGAACGAGATATAACCTCTCTCAATAGCCAAATAACAGCCAATGAAATACAAGATACAATTAAAAAAACCTAAAGACAAAGAAAATTCCAGGTTCTTATGGATTCACAGCTGAATTCTACAAGAAATTTACAGAAGATATAATCCCTATACTCCTCAAAATCTTCAATGAAATTGAAAAGGAAGTAGTCCTCCAAAAATTGTTCCTGGAGGCAAGTATTATACTGATACCAAAACCAGAGAAAGACGCAACTAAGAAGGAGAACTACAGGTCAATCGCCCTCATGAACATAAATGCAAAAACCATCAATAAAATACTAGCAAATAGACTACAGCAAATTGTGAAGAAGATTACACACCATGACCAGGTAGGATTCATCCCAGGGATGCAAGGATGGTTCAGTATATGCAAATCTATAAATGTAATACACAATATCAATAAAGCCAAATCTAGAAACCACATGATTGTCTCAATTGATGCAGAAAAGGTGTTTGACAAAGTCCAACACTCATTCAGGTTCAAAGTCCTACAGAAAATTGGAATAGATGGCCTCTATTTCAATCTGATAAAAACCATGTATGACAACCTAATGGCTAATATAACTCTAAATGGGGAAAAACTGAAATCTTTTACTCTAAGATCTGGTATAAGACAAGGATACCCTCTATCTCCACTCCTATTCAATATAGTTCTGGAATCATTAGCTAGAGTCAATAGACAAGAGAGAGAAATAAAAGGAATAAAAATAGGTACAGAAGAACTTAAATTATCATTATTTGCAGATGACATGATGCTTTACTTGGAAGACCCAAAAAACTCCCAACAGGAAGCTACTAGAATTGAGGCACATGTTTAGTAGCATAGCAGGGTACAAAATCAATACCCAAATGTCAATAGCATTCCTCTGCACAGATAACAAACACACTGAGAGGAAATTATTGAAAAAAGGACTTTTACAATAGCACCACTGAAAATGAAATCCTTGCAATTCAACTAACTAAAGAAGTCAATAATCTTTTCATGGAAATGTACAGTACTCTGAAAAAAGAAGTCATAGAGGATTTCAGAAAACTGGAAAGATATTCCCTGCTCTTTGATAGGAAGAACCGACAATGTGAAGATGGCCATACTCCCAAAATTGCTGTACTGATTTAATGCAATCACTGTCAAACTACCCACGATGTGACACCCTGACATAGTGAAATCTTTCCTAAAATTTATTTGGAACCAGAAAAAAGCAAAATAGCAAAGGCAATCCTGGCCAACATGACAAGGCAGGAGGCAATACAATTCCTCACTTGAAATTATACTAAAATGCTACTGCGATAAATTCAGCAAGGTACTGGCAATAAAATAGACCTGATGATCAATGGAATAGATTAGAATATGCAGAAACCTCTATGAACACCCTAATCCTCCTGATCTTTGAAAAAGGAACCAAACATGCTCACTGGAAGAAAGATAGCCTCTTTAGCAAATGGTGCTGGAAAAACTGGCTCTCCACATGCTGAAAACTAAAACTTGACTGAAGTCTATCACCATGCACTAAACTAAAGTGAAAGTGGATTAAAGATTTAAACATTAAAACAGAAACACTAAATCTCCCGAAAGAGAAAGTAGGAGGAACTCTTGAAGACATAGGGAAGGCATAGAGTTCATGAACAAAAATCAAATCTAATAGGTAACCCTTGAAAGAAATAACAACTGGCACCACCTCTTATTGAGAATTTTTGTATGTCAAAAGAAATTACCAACAAAGTCAAAAGACAACTCCCAAATATGAAAAAAATCTTTACAAATAAGCACTCAGACAAAGGTCTGATCTCTAGAATATATAAAGAACTAAAAAAAAAACATTAGCTCCCCAAAATTTAAAGACCCAATCCAGAAATGAACATCTGAGATGAACACACACTTCTCAGAGGATAAAATTAAAGAAGTGAATAAATATATGAAACAATGCTCCACATCACTTGCCATCCATGCAATGCAAATTAGAACAACACTGAGATACCATCTCACCCAGAAAGAATGGCTATCATAAACCAATCAACTAACAACAAATGTTGGAGTGCCTGTGGGGAAAAAAGAACCCTTCTCCACTGCTGGTGGGAATATAGACTGGTGAAACCATTATGGAAATCAGTGTGCAGACTCCTTAAAAATCTAGGAATGGAAATCCAATTCAAAGGAGCTATCCCCCTACTGGGAATTTTCCCAGAGGAACTGAAAATGTCTTTCATAGAGATATATGCGTACCTATGTTTATAGAAGCACAATTTGTGATAGCCAAATCTTGGAAACAACCAAGATGCCCATCACCTGATGAATGGATGAAAAAGTTGTGTTATTTTTATACAACGGAGTATTACTCAGTTATAAAGAATAATGTACTCAAAGCCTTCATATTTACATGGATGCACTTTAAGGTATACTCATAAGTGAAATAAACCAGACCCACATGTCTATATATCATGTAGTTTTCCTGATATAAGAACTCAAAAGAAGAAATAAAAATAGAGAGGTATAACACAATTAAATGGAAAGCGATAACTTGAGGATTATACAACAAAAAGAGGGCAAGGAGTCGCCGTAAGAAACATGACAGGGGCAAAGCCATACCTTCATATGCACAAGATCCGGAAGGCAATGATCCTGAGATCTATCAGCAAGTTGAATCTAGCAGTTACTGGAAGGGGTTCTCACCCTGATTAACTATATATGCTGATACATGTGAATTGAGCGACTGCACCAAAGTTAGCAATGTGTGATCGCAGGGTCATGCTTGGAATGCCTGCCATTCTTGTGTTTTAATACATACTGCTTGTCGTGACAAACCAATTATGGCCAGACTGTGTCTCAAGTAAATGTGTTGAGAGAAATTAAGATATATTATGTAATAGAAGAGAATGGCAGTACTATTTTTCATAATTTATCAGATAAGATAAAAACGCAGGCTGGAGGAAACTGGATAGCATTACATAAACATATTAGAAAAGAGAAAATAATTAAAATAAAAATCAAAGCAACAATCTAAGTTTATACTAATCCAAGACACTAAAAAAGGAAAATAAAATTAAGACCAGAGTCAGTGAATTCAAAGCCAGCTTAGGATATAGTGAGTTCAAGGCCACCCAGAACTACACAGGGAGAACCTGCCTAAAACAAAATAAAATATAGAATGTTAAGGTAGATAAATTTTAGGGTATCAAGAGAGAAAAATAACATGGCAATTGAATCTTTTTCTTCAAAAAATTGATCATGGATATGGATATATATATATATATATATATATATATATATATGCTGAGGGTGGCAGTGGTAATCAGGTGGAAGTGGTACAGAACATGCAACTCATAATCATGAATATACTTTTGGTGGATTCTCGTATTCTCCTTGACACTGGTCTTTCTCATTTGGAAAAAATCACTAAACAATCACAACTTTAAAAAGCAAAGGAGCACTTGACTCTCCTGCTCCAAAAATAGCAGTCCATCATGGGCATTTCAGAGGCAGCAACTGCTGGAAGAACAGCGTGCCATGGGCGAAGGCTGCTGGGGTCATGAGAAGCAGCCAACGTGGGCTAAGGGGAAAGGAGAGCAGAGATGCACACACCAGGCACAGCCTGCGACCCACCCCACTGCCAGGGTCAACCTCCCAGAGCAAGGCCGCTCACTCTAAGGGCCATGGATGGAAGAGCCTGCCGTAAGTGTCTGCAATGAATACCCAAGGCCTGGGGACAATATTCTAGAGCCAAAGCCTACCATGACTTCAGGAAACACAGACTTCAGAAAACCTTAATAGATTTTTTTTAAATGCCTCTTATGCATTGTAGATTTTCCTTTCAAGTTAATTTATTAAAAAGTGTTTTTCAGCTTTCAAAAATATGGAGACCACAAAATTAATATGTATAAAGTATCTACCACTATGCTTTCATCAAAACAGTTTAGCTACCCTCAAAAAATTTGTTATCATTGTTAAATTTTATATTTAAGAGTCTTAAAATGTTTACATTTATTTTCAAATGTTTCAAAATTTACCTTCATTTCTTGGTAGAATGAGCTGCCATTTTCAATGAAGCAACTGTTCTCTTCTAGCATACATCTATCCCTCCCACATACACCCTGCAGCACACACTTTAGTCTATTCCAGCTTATGAAATGTTCAGGCATAAAAGAACAAATTTGGCTTTAAAAACATTGTGTTCATGGATGTTACATTTCACTGTAAAATTAAAATAACACCAACCTAGGCTTTCCTGTTTGGACTCAAGAACTGTGGCTCCAGTTGCTGAGGGGGCTGGGTTCCAGGCCTTCAGAACCAGGTCTCTCTAAAATTCCCTTTTGATGATCCAAAGCTCCTAGCTCCTAAGAACATGGAACTTTTGTTGAAAGACTGACTAAAATGTCATTGCCATGTGGGACTCTACAAGCCAGACCTTAACACCACACCCAAAATCCACAGTGAAATGTATTCACTCTGCAGTGTACAAAGGAGGCCTTCTAAGAGGTGTTAGTGTACGAAGGCTCTGCTTTCATGTGGGGCTTTAGTCTTAAGAAGACTCATAGGAATGAGCAGCCTCAGGTCTGGGCCTTCCTGCCACTGGATGGACCAGCACTTACTTTCTCCACTCCGGAGGAGGCAATGGAAGACTCCTTCCTAAAGCAGAACTGGAGTCCTCATTTACTGATACCTTAATACTTGACTTTCCAGCTTCAAGAGTTATGATCTGGTAGGTCCCAGGGAGATAGCTCAGTGGCATAAGCATCTTCATGGCAAGCTCTGGGTCCTGTATTCAATCCCTGGTACAAAAGCATAACAATACATTTTAAAAAATTAAAAATAAGTTTATGATCTGGGAAATTTCCACTCACCTTTCTCATGTATTACTGCTGCCACAGTAGCTCTAAATTATAAATTGAGCTAACACTTCCAGAAAGGTAGCTATAATTTTGAGTTTGACCCATCCATCAGAGAACAAGGCCCAGGAAATTCAGGCTTTAATAAAAGGAAACCAATAATTTTGTTTCTGTGCATTTTCTTGTCTTTTCTGATCTTCTATTTCTCCTACAAGTCCCTGTGGACTTTCTGGAGTCTAGATGCTTGTTTTCTGTTCTCACCAAAAAATAAAAAAAGAAAAAGAAAAAGAAAATGTTGAGAAAGTAAACTTTGTGTTTGTCTGAAAGCACAACAATCCTCTTGTCATTTGATTCTTATAAATGGATGAAGAAATTTGAAAGGCAAGGCATGGTCCAAGATCTTTCTGTTTTAACAAAAACAAAACTTCTTACCTTATTTCCTGTGTATCATGTCTTTGTTTATTTTTTCAAGAGAAGCTACATAAACAGTATAATATTGATGCTAAAGCCTAAAATTAAATGATGCTTAAATACAAGCTAATCAGCAGGAAGTATTTTCTTGACCTCTAACACTGTCTCAACAGATGCCCCAAAATTTCAGTGTTCAAGATAAAGTTATTTCATAAAAGTTATATTGAGGAAAAATGTATATGGACATTTCTGACAGAATTACCATATTTATAATTCTTGTGCTGTGTGGCAAAAGCTGCCAAAATGAAGACTAGAGGGGAAAAGATCTGTAAATTTAAAATGGGCCTTATCACACAGGGACATAGCATGTAATTTGACTTTTGGAAAGCTGATAAAAATATACCCAAAGAATATGTGTACCTACCTCCATAATCAACAAGAATCAGCCTTTTTGACAAAATCTTCCTTGCTCTAAATGCTCCCCTCTCAAAATTTAAGATTTAAGACCCTCTAGGAAGCAAGACACTGCAATATCAAAACTAATTAATAAGTTGTATCATATCCCATGATAATTGAAATTTAGTAGAAACCAAATTTGGAAGACAATTGTGAAATGTTTCCTTGGGCAAGTCTCATTTAAGCAAATAATATAATTTGTTGCATAATTACCATCAGTTAACTAATGCCATTCAACTGCCTTGAATAATTCAGTCTAAATTCTTATGTACTGAAATGAGCTGGGGTTAGCTGGACTTATTGTAATAATCTGTTTGGTTTTTGGTCAGTTGAGGAAAATTTCTAGATTGATTAAGAATATCATTGAGAAACAGCAGCAATGCTGTGAACATTTATATTAGAAAAGATCTTTAATTGTGTTAGTTCTTAAATACGGAGGTAGGATTCTTTCCCTTTCTTATTTTATTCACCGCTTTTGTGTTGTACAGTGGGGTAGTCTGATCACTTCTACGGGTTGATCATTACAATCAGTTGCAAGCTAAGAGCTGAGCCCAGGGTAAGTTTATAAAATGAGCACTTTGCGTCCCAGAGGTAATCAAACATAACTGGTTTGTAAATGATTGGTGCGTTCATTAGGTCATGCTAGCAGCCAGACTGGATGACCCAATCAGCAATCAAATCTCTCCCCACCACCCGAGCCACTGGGCAAAGCTAATCAACCATCTCAATGACCAGTCAGAGTGCTTTATGCACAACCACTGTGCTTCCAATCATTAACAGTGCTGATGCTTGGATTTCTCTTCCTCATCCTCATTTTCTACGTGCTGTTTTTCTGCCCTATTTATTTTATTGCATTTCCATTTGTTTTCAGTTAAACATGTATGTTTTATTAAGGATGTTTTTCTTTCAAAGTCTTCCTATAACACCTGACTATTACAATGTACTTGGGAGCATTTGGCAATCTGAGTGAAGGAGATTGCTCTCTGTCCAGTTGGAACTTAGCTGCGTAAGCTCCCATGGCTGATATCAAAACAAGCATTTTGCTTGCTGAAGAGAGTGCCCTGATTGTGGTGCAGCAGATTGGGGGTCTCAGGCAACACAATTCCTTACTTCTTTCCTGGAAGTAAACACACTGACAACTTGAAGTGATGAACTGTTGCCATCTCCACACCAGGGAATGCTAATGGGATTTATCCTGGAAAGGTACCGCTCACTGCAGCACTGGGCACCAGCGAGGCAAATGGAAATGCACCTATGATCATGCTATTTCCATTCAACCAAAAATATTAGTTTTATCCCTTGCCATTTTATTTTAATAGAATACTGAGCGAAAAAAAGTCCAATGGGTTAAAGAAAATAAAAATAAAAATAGGTTCACAAAGAACATAGATACATGTATATATTCGTATAATTAAGAATTCTGTAAGTGTATGTTTAGATTCTTAAAAATTTTGTAAATATAATGTATATGTACAGATATAAGGTATGCATTATATATTACATTTCCAAAAATCTATACATAATTTGTTTTATTCATTGTTGTGTTCTTAGAACTATTTGAAGTTTATTACCTACTTTCATTACTTGATTATGTATTGTAAATTTATTCTTCATTTGTGAGATGAAATATTTTGGGTTTTTTAATTTATTTTTTATTTATTTGATACAGGGCCTCACTATGCAGTTCAGACTCAGCATTCTTCCTGGCTCAGCCTTTCCAGTGTTGGGATTATGGGTGTGGGCCACCATGCCCAGTATTTACTTATTTATTTATTATTTTTATTTATTTTTAATAGCTGAAATATTTTGAAAAATTTCCTATCCTAAAGTATTCTGTTAAGTTTAGGCAAAGTTCCTAAAGGAAAGCCAAGATAAATGTTTGATTCTTTCTAAATATTTCTGTTTTAGGAAGAACTAATTTTTCCCCAGGATATTTCAGGAGATCACACATTTTAGTAAAGTTACACATTTCCCATAGTAAATATACAGTACATGTTTCCCACAGTCGATGCAGTGTAATTGGTTGTATTTACAACTTTTACTGAAAATCAAGCATTTCCTCTCTTTACTCAGTAGAAAGGAATTTTTAAATCATTTTAACTTGCGTCATAACAGCTTGAAAATATATAAAGTGGGAAGATGAAATTTTGTAATTGAATATGTATTGCAAAGATATTGCCTTGAAAACTTTGGATTTCAAAGATAATATAAGGTGTTTCAGAACACTGTGAAGGAGAATCCAAGATAAAACGAAGAAAATTTAGGCTAACTCTAGATTTTCTTTCACAGAAACAGTTAATACTTAGAAACTTAAAGACCATTTGAAGAAGTAAATATCTCTAATTGAAATACATTCATTTAGTCATCTAAAAGTACTGTATGGTTAAGTGTACAGATTTTTCATGAACTTTTCTTTATCCTATTCATTTTAAATGCTATTTGATTTTTTTTTTACTTTTTCATAAATTCTTTTTACATAACTATCTAACATTAAAACCTCAAGCACGTAGCTTGTTACATTTTCATTTTGGGAACAATATTGTGAATTATATAAAATCAATTTAATTATAGAATGAGAAATAAGGTAATTTAAATTAGACCAAAATAATTATTATATAATTATATAACAAACACTAAAACATAATAAATAACTAAGGGCCAGCCAAATAGCTGAGTGGATTAAAACCCCTGCAACCAGGCACAGGGGCCTGGTGTTCAATCCAGGTGGGTGCCTAAAATCCCAGCTCCACCCCCGCAGCATGCTGCGAGAGCAATTGAGACTGGGCGTGGTGATGCACACCTGTAATCCCAGCTTTTGGGAGGTTATAAACAGGAGAATCACTAGGGATCCTTTTTAGTAGTGAGACCCTGGACATCCTGTAGACTCTTCCGTAAAATACAAAAATAATAATAAAAAATAAACAAATAAGATAATTGCAGTGAGAAAAAAACATTTGCAAGAAAGGGAAAATGTAATTTTTAGGATGTTCCTTCTGTATAAATATTGATTGAACATTTTACTGAAGAGAAAGATCTTTTCCTGACACTGATATGTGTAGATCAGTTGTACGGAACAAAATTAAAAGGTCAAAAACTCAATATAATATAATAATTTAAATTGACACTCTAAAAAGGAATAAGAAAATGTAAGTTTTCTGTTCTTTGTATTTCTTAGATAGTGATCCTTTGAAGAGTACTGGGAAGAAGACTTTCCCATTTTTTAAAGATGTCTTTCTACTTTGTTGGTGTGCAAAAGCTTTAACCTTTTACTGGTGTCTTATTTAAATAGAAAAGTGTCAAAAATTGCTTTTTTGACAATTTGTGTAACACTAATATAAAATGGACAATTTTATCAAATTTATTCAATGCAAGCACTGACTGGTTGTAATGACACTTGCCCAAGCAATATTAGGTGTACTCAGTAGGTAAACAAATGTGCTACTTGAGTGACACCCGGGGTAGACTGGTAAGTACCTAGTTTAACGAGATTACATTTGTTGATTCTTATGTTTTGTACAATTGAATTTTTATTTGGAAAATCTTTCCCTACACTTATCTTTAAGAATTTGCATATTGAGTCTTCCAGAAGATTGATTCTGTTGTAATATTGAGATCTGTGATTCATCTTAATTTTAGTTTACTATATCCTAAAAGATATGCTTCTAAGTTCAAACTTGGGCATGTAATTAGGCACTTATCTGAGCAACATTTGTTAAAAAGAATTTGACCCTCTTGTCAAAAGTCTGTAACTGAAAGTATTTTTGTGTCCTCTACTTTGGTCCATTAATCCACAAGTCATTATTGTTTTTTTCAAACTATATTGTTTCAAAAAAAATAGTCCTCCCTAAATTAAAGATGCAATCAAATACTGGGCATCTCAATAGAATAGCCACTTCTCAGATAACAAAATACAATTCACCAGTAAATCATGAAATAATGTTCCACATTGCTGGCCGCTAAAATAATCCAAATGTAAGCCTAAGATTCCATATTACTCCAGAAAGAATGATTGCCAATAAGAAATCAATCAATAACTAAGGCTTTCAAGAGCAAAGGAACATTTCTTCATTAATGGTGAAAGTATCAACTCACAAAACTACTGTGGGAATCAGTGTGGAAATTCACACACAAAAAAATATTAAATAGAAATTCCATGAGGGGCTGGAGAGATGGCTCAGTGGTCTAAAACACCTACTTAGAACAAGCTTGGCAAGGCATCAGGGACCGCGGTTCAATCCCCCAGCACCATATGCCAGCCAGCCCCGCCCCCTGGTG
>NW_004524748.1:4479860-4480804 GCF_000260255.1 Octodon degus
TAAACAGGTGGACAAGTCTGATCTACTAGTGACACCCTGAAAACCCTGTAGACCCTTCCCTAAAATACCAAAAAGAAAAAAAAAAAAAAAAACTCTCAGCAATGTACATGTAAAACCAGTGAAATTTAGAGCAGCATTGATCATAATAGATAAATTTAGAATAATCTTATATTTCTATCAGCTGATGAGTGGATAATACAAAAATGATGCTCACACACCTTGGAGTGCTAGTGAACCACAGAGGAAGATTAACTTGAAACATTTGGAGGAAAATATATGAACCATGGAACACAGATGTTAAGTCAACTAAATCAGATACACAAACTTGTACCTCACATGTTTGCCTTACATGAAAAAGTTTAGTAGGAAATAGGAGAGGAAAAAAGAAAAATAAAAAGTAATTATATTCTAACTATATTTCTGTGGTTAGTTTCTGGTTTCACTTTAACAGTGTATGAGAAATCACTTTGGAAGATCTACATTTCTTAAGCTATGTTAAATTTTTTATTGTTCTCATGAAAATGTTGAATTTTTAAAATAAAAATTTCCCATAATAGGAAAATCCATAAAGAGAGTGAGTTTAACAGATAATTTCTAAAGAAAATTGAAGATTATAAGGCGACATGTATGGTTAGGCATATGAAGTTAACTTCTAGGAAAAGAATTAGTATAAAACCAACAAAACCTCAGTAAATGAAAGCATAAAGAGAAACAAAGAAGGACATGTTTTTGATTTTTGTAAAGTTTCAAAAGAAAAATTAGAATACATATATATAGCAAAATATAGCATCTAGAACATATGTATTTGAGCATAGCAATTACAGGTAGCTTATATGTTCCATCTCAAAACAAAACATTAATTACATATCAAAGCAAAGTATTAGTATATTTCTGATTAAAAATTGTTGATATTTTTGAATGAATAAATTAAAGGATATCATAAT
>NW_004524748.1:4481534-4483231 GCF_000260255.1 Octodon degus
TATTTTTATCTTTACCCTTCAAGCAATTGGTCAATGTCTTGTTTCTTGTGGATGGAAGATCCAGTTTTGGTTTACTTGTCACTTGGATAGGCATAGAAGCAACTAATTTTATCTTTCTTTTGAAGAATTATGTAGCAGAGGTAACACTGAAAGTAGAAAAGGAATAGTGACATAATCAATTTTAGTGGCTAGTTCACTTTTCTATGATATTCTTCCATGCATTATTCATTCACTGGATAGTTTTTTTTGTTTTTTCGCAAAACCAGGGATTGAACTCAGGCACTTGTGCTTGCCAGGGAAGCACTTATTCTACTGAGCCATCTCCCCGGCCCCTGGATAATGATTTTTGAGGTTAAGATGGCCTCACCACCTAAAATCTGATAAAAGTTTCAAGAATGATGATACCATTCATGTCAGTCAGGTAATGAAAATGTTTACTATTCATAGAATAAGACCTTCTGGATAAATTGAGGCAGATTTGCACATAGTGCATGGATTAACATGCACAGGGAGAACTTGTTGGAGTTTTGTTTGATTTAGTGGTTAAGAGTGGTATACCGTCATTTGTACAGTTTAATCTTATTAGCATCAAGGAAAATAATGTTTTGGATCTCTGATCATGTTGCCTGAACATAGAGCATGAGGTTTAGAAAAAAAATAATCCAGGCTTTCATGTGTTAGTATTTGTTTCAACATTTCCTAATGTGAGAGGAAATTCATTTAGCTATGACACCAGAATCACACAAGGATCTTTCAGAAAGCCTCCAGAAACTTCTTTAAGAATTAGTGTGATTTAATTTTGGTATGTAGTTGTACATAAGACCAACTGAGCTTTCTTTAGAAGCATCATAGAAATATCAGGATTAGGGCTGGCCAGATAGTTCAGCAGAGTAAAGCACCTGCTTCAGCAGACACGGGGTCTGGGGATCCATCCCTGATGTGCAGTGCTGCCCCCACCCCGGGGTTGTGCTGAGATGGCGATGGAGACTGGGCATGGTGGCATGCACCTGTAATCCCAGCACTTGGGAGGCTGAAAACAGGAGGATCACTACGAGTCTGATCTGTGTAGTGAGATCCTGTGGACCCTGTCCTAAATACGTAAAATTAAAAAAAATATATCAGGATTAAACCAAAAGAGTTGTAATATTTTATTGATGTACTCCAAGATGGGGATGATGTGATAATGTCAGAATATTATGAAGATTCTGTTTATGAAATTATCTACAGGAAATCATGTACTCTACCATACATTTCCATTAGGGACCTACATTTTAGTATAATACTACCTCCTGCAGGTGAACGATATTACCATTTCATTATTAGGTTTTAGACATTTCATTGTAAAAATCCTATAGAGACATTGGTGATAACTTGCTAGCCCATCCATAATTGTAAAAATGCTTCCAGTTTATTCTATGCTTCAGATTTTTTCTCATTCAAACATTATACAACTATATATAGAACAGAAGTTGAATTAATTAATTAACTTGGCAATTGCAAAGGTATGAATTAAAACTGCTTCTTTTTAAAATTTCATTTTAAAGTAGAAAAACAAGACAAAATCAAATAATGAGAACAAAGACAGAATCAAAGCAACATATAAGAATAAAAATGGTACAGGATTTCAGAACAAGAATATAGAAAAATAAGGGGGATGGGATGATGGTGAAGTAGAATAAGCCCTTCCCTGGCAAGTG